>NC_061122.1:17396024-17400622 GCF_002878395.1 Capsicum annuum | reverse complement strand
TTGTCACTATTTTTTTAAATTTATTATTTAATTATTTTTTATTATATTAACTAGACTTCCCAAAATATATGAGACTCCTAAAATATATGGTAGGAGAGAATTAATTAATATTTTTCTTTCTACTAGACTTCCTAAAATATGTGAGAGTCCTAAAATATATGGTAGGAGAATTAATTAATATTTTTCTTTCTACTATTCAATTAAAAAATACTCCTAAATAGGACTCTATTAAAGAAATATTTCTATAAATATTTAGATATACGCTAAACTAGAGAACAAACTGGTTTGTCTATTGGGAAAATATGATTGATACTCATCTAACTTGATTCGATGGCATGTCTAGATGGTGGATGCTTAATTTTCTAACATTCAATCTTTTCACTATTTTGTCAGCATAATAGAATTTAATATGTGTGTATATATCTCTTCTTTGTTTTCATTCAAAATCATTCTTTAGGGTCAAAATTTCCTCTCAGACAAGAGTTAGTTGGATCAAAATCGAAGCTTTGTGATCACTATTATATTTTTTTTTATAGTTTACAGGTCTTAGATGAATGTCGGTTGACTTTGAAGAATTTCTTGTGTAAAGGTTAGATTTAATTCTATTATTTTGATATTTTTATTATCTTATTGTTTTATTTTAATTTACAGATGTTAGATAAATGTGGGTCGGGTTTGAAATTTTCTTAGGTAAAGATTAGGTTTAATTGTATTATCGTAACATCACTATTAGGGCCCAATTGGCCATGGATATTTTTTCCTTTTTTCCGGGGTTGGAAATTATGGTGTTTGGTCATGAAACTTTGAAAAATAATTTCAGAATAAAATTCCGAAAATAGAAAACAACTTTTTGTTGTTTTCCCTTTTTTCCACTTCAATTTCAACTTTCATTATTATTACATATAATCCAATATTTAAATTTTTACACAAACCCCTCTTATTAATTAAATTCTATATTTTTTTTAAAAGATCAAATTCAATAAAATAATCAATTAAAGTGAAAATAATTAAGAATTTTCATCAACAAATTTAAGAATATATAAAATATATTTATATCTATCAATCCTATTTATCAAAATATATTTTTCTCTATTTAATCGATTATGGTTAGATAAACTTATTTAGCTCGTGTTTATGATATTTTTATTCAAATTTTAGAAGAATAACAATCATAATAATTAATTTATTGTTAATTATTTTATCAATTGAAGATATATAAATTATTTTCTCAACATTTGGTTGTATGTTAGTAGGTAAATTAGTAGTTGGGTGATTTTGATAATTTTTAAAAGTTGAGGGTAAAAAATCATTTTAAAAAAAGATTTTTCTAAAGTCTAAAAAAAATTTCAAAAAGACATGGCCAAACACAAACTCCAACTCCAACTTCATCTTCAACTCCAATTTCAACTCCGGAAAAAAGTAATTTTCATGGCCAAACGGCTACCTAGTTTGTTATTTTGTGGTAGTTTACAGTTCGTAGATGAATCTCAATCAACTTTGAGAAATTTTTGTGTGTAAAATTTAGGGATAATACCCACGAAAATACTTGAAGTTTAACCAAATTTCCAGTGGAGCATATTGAACTTTGCAGGGGTCCTATTACCCCCTATACTTTTTAATTGGAATTAATCCCCCCCCCCCCCCCAGACTTTTTTAAAGTGGAATTAATCCTCCCTCAAAACGTATACCCAATTTTTCCCGTGGAAAGTGTAGTACACGTGTCGTTTCTTCTCCATTTTATCACTTTTCAACATTTTTTCATAATTACAACCATATTAAATATTCCAAATGATTCCATTGAATTTATGAAGAAAGTTTTTTCAAATAATTGAATGAAATCTTCCATTAATTTTCCATTGAAACTCAAAAAATTCAATTAGCGAGTTCCATTAATGGAAGATTCAATGAAACTCGCTAATTGAAAACTCAATGGAAGATTCAATTTCCATTAATGAAACTCGGAAGATTCGAAAAATTCATTAATGGAACTCGAAAGATTCGAAAAGTTTAATTTCATGATTCAATTTGCATTAATGGAACTCGGAAGATTCGAAAAATTCATTAATGAAACTCGGAAGATTCAAAAAATTTAATTTCATGTATGAAGCTATTCAATCTTCCGTTAATGGAACTCGAAAGATTCAATTTCCATGAAGCTATCCAATCTTCTGTTAATGGAACTCGGAAGATTCAATTTCCATTAATGGAACTCGGAATTAAATTAGCGAGTTTTCGAGTTTGAATCTTCTGAATCATTCATTGAATTTCAATTAGCGAGTTTCATTAAATTATAACCATTAAGGAATTTTTCGAGTTTCATACATGAAATTTAATTCGGAATCTTTCCATTAATTATAGCCATTAATCTTTCCGAATTATAATTCCGAGTTCGAAACCATTTATAATTCCGAGTTCAAATTATAAATGGAACTCGAAAGATTTGGAAAAATCTTTCTGTTAATTATAACCATTAATCTTTCCATTAATTCGGAAAGATTCTGAGTTCCATACATGAAATTTTTTTTTCATGATTTTTCGAGTTCCATTAAGAAGAAAGAAGAATGAAAAAATAAATAAAAATATAAAACTTTAAAGAAAAAGAATGAAAAAATAAATAAAAATATTAAACTTTAAATAATTATAAAATTAAGGGGCCGTTTGGCAAAAAAAAGAGCTTTAAAACGTTTTTAACACTGTTCACGCACTCAATGAGCATGAATCACACGCAATGTGCCAAGTGACAGATATATGCCATTAAAATACAAAAAAAAAAGTTTAGGGGGTAATAGGACCCTCGCAAAGTTCAGTATGCTCAACTGATAATCCGGTCAAACTTCAGGTATTTTCGTGGGTATTATCCCTAAAATTTAAGTTTAATTGTATTTTTTTGATATCACTTTTATCGTATTATTTTGTTGTTGTTTATAGGTGATAGATAAATGTTGGTTGACTTTGAAAATTTTTTTATGTAAAGGTTAGGTTTAGTTGTATTATTTTGATATCTTTATTATCGTATTATTTTGTTATTGTTTACAGGTGGCAGATGAGTGTCGAACAAATTTGAAAATTTTTTTGTGTATAAATAATAGATTTAATTGTATTATTTTGATGTCTCTATTATTATATTATTTTGTTGCAATTTATAAATGGTAAATGAATGTCGGTCAACTTTTAAAAATATTTTTGATAAAAATTAGATTAAATAAATAAATTCTTCATTCTTACATACTCAAAAATATTAAATTTAATTCTTATATTCATTTTTATTATTTAAATAAATATTCTAATGTAATATTTGAATTCATTAAACTTAAACTAATTTACTATGTGAGTAGACGCCGCTTCAAGTCAACTTACATAGACATCAACCTGAACAGATGCAACCATGCGCTTTTATCTGTTTAAGAGACACCAAGCAGACGACAATTTTCCTTCAAATCTCCAACTTGTTCCGAAACAGATAGGTATTGCCCAGTTATTTCTCTTTACCCAAACTTTATGTGCCTCAAAACAAAACATCATATTAACTAATAATTCTTCTATTTCGCAGTTTTTTGTTGTGAAATCTAATCTCCCGCTCAACATAAACTGATAAATTCTCTTCCCAAAATAACTTACTTGGTTTGTCCGATTTTTTTTTTCAGGTGCTTATTGTCAAAAGTCGTATTATTTGTTGACAAGTCCCATTGAACACATATTTGTTCTTCAATCTATAGATTCTGCAGTATGATGCTCTATTTATATGATTTTGGTATTTTTAGTTCTTGTTCTTTTTGTCAATCTGCAAATGTATCGACCACAACTTTAAAAGTAAATGCTGTGCTTCTGGTATACTTTCAAATCTGCAAATATCTGTTCTCAAACGCAAGAACAAATCCAAGGTAAGGTAAATTCCCATTCATCTACTCTACTTTCATAGATTAACAAATAGGATTATATGTACATTCCAAATTTGATTATTTTAACATATTGTCGATGTCCCACCCTTCACATCCTTTGTAAAATTGAATAGTTTTCTTCTCATTAGATTGAACCAGGCAGTCTATGCACACTGTTCCCGATCCTCTGTTATAAATTGTGGTTGATTATATACCTGCATCAAAATTAAATTGTAACTCAGAAAATCAATTCACATTCAACTGTTCTATTTTAACTGCTTCGCGCATCTTTTCTACTCAACATGTTGTTCTAGAAAAAAAATGAATTGTAAGTTCAAATTTGAATTAAAACTCAAAAAATGCTCTGCCAATGACGGCATCGGCGGAGAAGTCCAAAAAATTTTCGAGCATTGACTTCAAGCGGTGGCAGTAAAAGATGTTCTTTTAACTCACCAATTTATGTCTGCAACGGTTCACTAACGAAGACGCTCTTGAGGTGCCCGAGGGAACCTCGGACAAATATCGTTTCATTATTGTAGAAGCTTGGAAACATTCAGACTTTCATTGCAGGAATTATATTCTGAGTGGTCTCCAAGATGACCTCTACAATGTCTATAGTGGAACCAAGACATCAAAGGAACTGTGGGGGGCACTTGAACGGAAATATAAAACGGAGGATGCGGGAATTAAAAAATTCCTTGTTGCACGGTTCCTAGATTT
>NC_061122.1:17388194-17393024 GCF_002878395.1 Capsicum annuum | reverse complement strand
GTGAATGATGCTTTCCAAGTAGCATCGATAGTTGAGAAGCTACCACCATTGTGGAAAGACTTCAAAAACTACTTAAAGCATAAATGCAAGGAGATGACCGTTTAAGATCTTATCATCCGACTCCGTATTGAAGAGGACAATAAAGCCGCCGAAATAAGGTCAAAGGAAAATTCTACAATTAATGGAGCACATATTGTAGAAGATGACCAAAACAATTTGAAGAAAAGAAAGAAAGTTGAACAAAGAAGAAATCAACCCAAGAAAAAGGTTAAGGGAAAATGCTTCAATTGTGGCAAGATTGGGTACAAGTCCACAGATTGTCGAGCCCCGAAGAAAGGCAAGAAAAACAATCAAGCAAATATGATTGAATCCAACAAAGAATGCGATGATTTGTGTGCTATGTTCTCAGAATAAAACTTGGTGGGGAATCCTCGTGAATGGTGGATGGATTCTGATGTCACCCGCTATGTATGTGCCAACAAGGAGTTGTTTTCATCAATTACTCCAGCTCAAGTAGAAGAAATGATCTACATGGATAACTCCACTACTGCTAAGGTGGAGCAAAGGTTCAAGTTCCTATACCTAAAAGGGATAAGATAGGACCTAAAACGGTGGACTGCATTTTCATAAGATATGCCAAAAAGTAGTAAAGCATGTCGATTTTTGGTTCATAAATCTGAACATCCGAATATTAATGAAAATACGGTAATTGAATCAGACAATGCTGAATTCTTTGAAAACATTTACCCGTATAAAATTAGACATAATAGTCTAGTAGAGGATCTAAATGACCTCGAGATGAACCAAGTGAGAATGTACATAATGAAGAAAATCCAAGACGGATTACACATCAAAGAACGTCAACTTCATTTGGATCAGATTTCGTAATATTTCTCTTAGAAAATGAGCCTCAAATATTTAAAGAAGCGATATCATCATCAGACTCATCCTTTTAGAATGAGGCAGTCAATAGTGAGATAGATTCAATCTTATGAAACCATAAATGGGAATTAGTTGACCTTCCTCCTGAAAATATACCTGTAGGTTCTAAATGGATCTTCAAAAGAAAAATGAAGGCGGATGGTACTATTGACAAATACAAGGCAAGACTTGTAGTAAAAGGCTTCAAACATAAGGAAGGCCTTGATTACTTTGATACATACTCTCCAGTAACAAGGATAACCTCGATTCGAATGTAATTGCCTTGGCGGCGGTATATGATCTTCAAATTAATCAAATGGATGTGAAGACCGCATTCCTAAATGGAGATTTGGAGGAAGAAATTTACATGGAACAACCTGAGGGTTTTGTGGTTCCAGAAAAAGAAAATAAGGTGTGTAAACTTGTTAAGTCACTTTACGGACTAAAACAAGTACCTAAGCAATGGCATGAAAAGTTTGACCAAACCATGTTGGCAAACGGATTCAAGATAAATGAATGTGATAAATGTGTGTACATTAAAGACACTCCCAATCACCAAGTCATTGTTTGTTTATATGTTGATGATTTGTTAATCATTAGTAGTGACATTTCTGACATAAATGCAACAAAATGAATGCTCGAGAGCAAGTTTGATATGAAAGACCTTAGAGTTGCAGATGTGATCTTAGGTATAAGAATCCATCGAACTCCATAAGAGTTAGCATCATTGTCTCATTATATCAAAAAAGTACTGGACAAGTTCAAGTATATGGAATTCGGTATTGCCAAGACTCTATTGGATGTGAACTTTGCACTTCGAAAGAATGAAGGTGAAAGTGACTGACAATTGGAGTATGCAAGAGTATTGGGATGTTTAATGTTTATAATGAACTGTACATGACCAGACATAGCCTGTATTATTAGTAAATTGAGCCGGTACACGAGTAATCCCAACAAAACTTATTGGATGGCAATGAAAAGAGTTTTGGGGTATCTTAAATACACTCAAAACTGTGCTTTGCATTATAATAAATATCCTGTGGTAATTGAAGGATATAGTGATGCAAATCAGATTACTGGATCAAATGAAGTAAAATCCACAAATGGATATGTATTTACTATCGGTGGAGGAGCAGTATCTTGGAAATAAACCAAATAGATTTGTATCGCCCACTCTACAATGGAATCTAAATTTATCGCATTAGATAAAGCCGATGAAGAAGCAGAATGGCTCCAGAATTTCTTGGAAGATATTTCGTATTGGCCCAAGCCAGTGGCACCAGTTGTATACAATGTGATAGCCAAGCGACAATAGGTAGGCCAGGGAGAGCATGATGTGCAATGATAAATCTCGTCTTATACAATGGAGATATAATACCATTAGGGAACTTCTCTCTAGTGTAATTATCACTATTGACTATGTAAATTCAAAGGATAATGTGTCGGATACACTTACAAAAGGCCTACCTAGAGAAGGAGTGGAAAGGACTTCTAAGGGAATGGATTTAAGTCCTAGGACATGTCAGCATGGCGGTAACTCTACCTAGCAGACTGAAGATCCCAAGAGCTAGGTTCAAGTAGATCAAACAAAGTTGTGTCTGACAGGTTCAACATTATCAATTACCTAACCCATTCTCATGATGTAGACAATGGTTAGTAAACAAGGATAGGACTTAAGGTGAAAAGTCTTTAAAATGATTATCTAAGTTTGACAGTCTTGACCAAATAGTTTAGTCTATAGGATTGAACATTTTGAATCATCTATGTGTGGGCGAAGTGGAAGCCGCTTTAAAGAGAATGTTAATAAAGGCCTATTGTCTAAGCTTTCATGAAACCAGGAGGTGTTCATGGATGAAAAGAACAAAATCGTGAGAACCATAAAACGGTAAAAGGCTAGTTGTGTGACATGTATTGTCTAGATGTACTTTAAAGCTTGACGGTTCAAAGATATCAAATCTATCAATTGACCGAGTGCATCCGATGCATGTTTACTACGGAAAGTTCAAAGGGAAACCCACTTATCCAGATGCAATCAGTCTTTGTTTGATGATCACATACTTATCCATAAAACTTTTACGAAAAAACAAAATAGCCATTCCCCATTCATGTGGGGGATTGTTGGGTTCATAGTAAATGAAGAAAGTGTTAATGGAAAATTGAGTGGAAAAAGGTGGACGAAAGGAGACACTCAATTTAGAAACTGTACTCTACATTGGAAAGTTTACTCTTTCTACCACATTGGTGGAAGAAGAGAAATTTTTAGTAGTTATAATAATGGACACTTACTCCACATGATAAGTGAGGCAAGAAAATAGAGATACCTTACGCCGTCGTCGTTGTCGCGCGCTCATCTCGGCTTCGGTTTCAGCTTCGGATTTGGATTATGATTTTGTCAAATGATCGATCTATGAGATCTATCTTTTTGGACAAACTTTATTTGAAATTCAAAAATATGCCAAAGGGTAAAATGAATAACACAGTAAATATTTTTCCTATGTTCAATACTCCAATTTAT
This sequence comes from Capsicum annuum, assembly GCF_002878395.1. Classification (NCBI taxonomy): domain Eukaryota; kingdom Viridiplantae; phylum Streptophyta; class Magnoliopsida; order Solanales; family Solanaceae; genus Capsicum; species Capsicum annuum. The sequence continues at coordinate 17,389,588 of NC_061122.1, read as the reverse complement.
AGACATGTACGCAGTAGCAGTAACTTCGAACTGAACTGCTGTAATTGTTCTAAGAAAATATACACTGTTTCAATGAATCGTTGCACTATTTCGCGAACAGATGCACTATTTTCGATGAACAAATGCACTGTTTTCGTAAACAGATGCATTGTTCCAGTGAACTGATCCACTGTTTCAGCAAACTGATGCAATGTTTTGATGAAAGGACACAATGTTTCACATGAAGTGGTATGTACTATTTTGGCAAAATGATGCACTGTTTTAAGTAAACAGACATGCATTTTCAGAAAAGACACACACCTTTAAATTGAACCAATGCCACCTTTCTGAAGAGGCATATTGTGGCTATATAAACCTAGTTTCATCCACAGGTTTTGGTACAGAAATTTTCAAATTACAAAACATTCTTCTTGTCTTCACATACTCTGTGTGATCATTAAATCATTCAGTGCGTTCGTGGAATCCACGTATTTACGGTACCACTATAGTCGGATTGAAGGCCATTTTATCCTGGAAGGAAAAATTCACAACCTCGAGTACAGTGAGGGTAATTATTTCCTTAAGGAAATTCCATGAATTCGAACGACTTGGCCTTATTCATTTCTACTTCATTGTGTTCTTGTTTATAAACTTGAACTAGATGAGGTTGTTTTTCTGCTATACAGATTTTGTATACACGAATATATTTTGTAAATAACAATCTTAAAGAAATAATCTACAGAATATGTATTGCTTGTTTTTGGAGATTAAAGCTTAAGTTTTCTACTCCGCTTGAATTTAACTAGTGATTAGAAGACATAAAATCTTCATCACAAGTTAAGGTTCACTCAGTTGACGATTCAAAGTAAAAAAAATTTCATCATTAACTAGAAACAAGAAGAAGAGTTTCAAGTTTTTTAACTTTATAAATAGTATTCTGAAAAATACTAATTTTTCTGTCTTGTGGTAACAGGAAAAATGACAACTGAAAGTCAAATGCATGATGTGGCTACGACTATGGGGGCAAACAATATTGCTTCATCAAGCTGCACAAATGCTCTGCCAACGATGGCACCGGCGGAGAAGCCCAAAAAATTTTCAGGCATTGACTTCAAGCGGTGGTAGCAAAAGATGTTCTTTTACCTCACCACTTTATGTCTGCAACGGTTCACTAGCGAAGACGCTCCTGAGGTGCCCGAGGGAACCTCAGACAAAGATCGTTTCATTATTGTAGAAGTTTGGAAACATTCAGACTTTCATTGCAGGAATTATATTCTGAGTGGTCTCCAAGACGACCTCTACAATATCTATAGTGGAACCAAGACATCAAAGGAACTGTAGGGGGCACTTGAACGAAAATATAAAACAGAGGATGCGGGAATTAAAAAATTCCTTGTTGCACGGTTCCTAGATTT
>NC_061122.1:17381609-17385194 GCF_002878395.1 Capsicum annuum | reverse complement strand
GTGAATGATGCTTTCCAAGTAGCATCGATAGTTGAGAAGCTACCACCGTTGTGGAAAGACTTCAAAAACTACTTAAAGCATAAATGCAAGGAGATGAACGTTAAAGATCTTATCATCCAGCTTCGTATTGAAGAGGACAATAAAGCTTCCAAAAGAATGTCAAAGGGAAATTCGACAATTAATGGAGCATATATTGTAGAAGATGACCAAAAAAATTTGTAGAAAAGAAAGAAAGTTGAACGTGGAAGCAATCAACCCAAGAAAAAGGTTAAGGGAAAATGCTTCAATTGTGGCAAAATTGGGTACAAGTCCACAGATTATCGATCCCCGAAGAAAGGCAATAAAAAGGATCAAGCAAATATGATTGAATCCAACAAAAAATGCGATGATTTGTGTGCTATGTTCTCAAAATGAAACTTGGTGGGGAATCCTCACGAATGGTGGATGGATTCTGGTGCCACCAGTTATGTATGTTCCAACAAGGAGTTGTTTTCATCATTTACTCCGGCTCAAGTAGAAGAAATGATCTACATGGATAACTCCGCTACTGCTAAGGTGGAGGGAACAGGTAAAATTTGCTTAAAGATAACTTTTGGTAAGGTCTTGACACTAAACGATGTGTTACATGTTCCGGAGTTACATAGGAATTTAATTTTTATTTCACTCCTAGATAAGAACGGATTTAAATGTGTAACCGTTTCTGGAAAAATTATAATTAGCAAAGGAGAAATGTATGTAGGAAAAGGCTATCTGACCGAAGGCCTTTATAAGATGAAAGTAATGATTGTTGAAATAAATAAAAGTTTAAATTCTTCTTATTTGCTTTAGTCTTATGATTTATGGCATGAACGTTTAGGCCATGTTAGTTACAAAATGTTACGAAAACTGATTAACTTAGAAGTTTTGCCAAACTTTGATTGCAATAAATCAAAGTGTCAAACGTGTGTGGAATAAAAGTATGCAAAGCATCCTTATAAGTCCGTTGAAAGGAATTCCAATCCCTTAGACTTAATATACACTGACATTTGTGATATGAAGTCAACACCATCACGTGGTGGAAAAAAGTATTTCATAACTTTTATTGATGATTGCACTAGCTATTGGTTATTTCTACTTGCTAAATAGTAAGGATGAAGCAATAAATGCGTTTAGGCAATATAAAACTAAAATTGAAAATCAGTTAAACAAAAAGATCAAAATGATAAGAAGTGATAGGGGCAGAGAATATGAATCTCCCTTTACGCAAATATATGTAAAGAATGGAATCATCCATCAAAGTACAGCCCCATATTCACCTCAATCTAATGGAATTATGGAAAGGAAAAACCAAACTTTGAAGGAAATGAAGAATGCCTTACACATAAGTTCTGATTTACTGCAAACCTTATGGGGGGAGGCTATCCTTACGGCCGATCGTATACTTAACAGAGTTTCCCAAAGTAAGACACAATCAATTCCTTACAAAAAATAGAAAGGAAGGAAACCTAACTTGAAATATTTCAAAGTGTGGGAGTGTCTAGCAAAGGCTAAAGTTCCTATACCTAAAAGGGTTAAGATAGGACCTAAAATAGTGGACTGCGTGTTCATAGGATATGTTAAAAGTAGTAAAGAATGTTGATTTTTGGTTAATAAATCCGAATATCCGGATATTAATGAAAATACATTAATTGAATCAGACAATGCCGATTTCTTTGAAAACATTTACCCACATAAAATTAGACATGAATAGTCTAGCGGAGGATCTAAATGACCTCAAGATGAACCAAGTGAGAATATACATAATGAAGAAAATCCAAGACAGAGTACACATCAAAGAACATCAACTTCGTTTGGATCGGATTTCGTAATATTCCACTTAGAAAATGAGCCTTAAACATTTAAAAAAGCGATGTCATTGTCAGACTCATCCTTTCAGAAAGAGGCAGTCAATAGTGAGATAGATTCAATCTTAAGCAACCATACATGGAAATTGGTTGGCCTTCCTCCCGAAAATAAACCTTTAGGTTCTAAATAGATCTTAAAAAGGAAAATGAAGGCGGATGGTACTATTAACAAATACTAGGCAATACTTGTAGTAAAAGGCTTCAAACAAAAGGAAGGCTTTGATTACTTTGATACATACTCGCCAGTAACAAGGATAACCTCAATTCGAATGTTAATTGCCTTGACGGCGGTATATGATCTTCAAATCCATCAAATGAATGTGAAGACCACATTACTAAATGGAGATTTGGAGGAAGAAATTTACATGGAACAACCTTAGGGTTTTGTGGTTCCAGAAAAAGAAAATAAGGTGTATAAACTTGTTAAGTCACTTTATGGACTAAAATAATCACCTAAGCAATGGCATGCAAAGTTTGACCCAACCATGTTGGCAAACGGATTCAAGATAAATGAATGTGATAAATGTGTTTACATTAAAGACACTCCAAATCACCAAGTCATTGTTTGTTTATATGTGGATGATATATTAATCATCAGTAGAGACATTTCTGACATAAATGCAACAAAATGAATGCTCGGGAGCAAGTTTGATATGAATGACCTTGGAGTTGCAGATGTGATCTTAAGTATAAGAATCCATCGAACTCCATAAGGGTTAGCATTGTCACAGTCTCATTATATCAAAAAATTACTTGACAAGTTCAAGTATATAGAGTTCAGTATTGCCAAAACTCTATTGGATATGAACTTTGCACTTCAAAAAAATGAAGGTGAAAGTGACTCACAATTAGAGTACGCAAGAGTATTGGCATATTTAATATATATAATGAACTGTACACGACTAGGCATAGCCTGTACTATTAGTAAATTGAGTCGGTACATGAGTAATCCCAACAAAACTCATTGGATGACAATGAAAAGAGTTTTGGGGTATCTTAAATACACTCAAAACTATGCTTTGCATTATAATAAATATCCTATGGTAATTGAAGGATATAGTGATGAAAATTATATCACCAGATTGAACGAAGTAAAATCCACAAGTGGATATGTTTTTACTATCGGTGGAGGAGCAGTTTCTTGAAAATCATCCAAACAGACTTGTATCTCTCGCTTTACAATGGAATCTGAATTTATCATATTAGATAAAGCCGATGAAGAAGTAGAATGGCTTTGAAATTTCTTGAAAGATATTCCGTATTGGCCCAAGCCAGTGGCACCAGTATGTATACAATGTGATAGCCAAGCGGCAATAGGTAGGGCAAGGAGCATGATGTACAACGTTAAATCTCATCACATACGAAGAAGACATAATACGTTAGGGAACTTCTCTCTAGTGTAATTATCACTTACAAAAGGCCTATTTAGAGAAGGAGCGGAAAGGACATCCAAGGGATGGGTTTAAGGCCTAGGACAAGTCATCATGGCGGTAACTCTACCTAGCAGACTGGAGATCCCAAGAGCTAGGTTCAAAGAGATCAAACAAAGTTGTGTCTAACAGGTTCAACATTGTCAATTACCCAACTCATTCTCATGATGTAGACAATGGTTAGTAAACAAGGATAAGACTTAAGGTGAAAAGTCTTTTAATGATTATCTAAATTTGGTCAAATCTGCCAAATTTAGATAATCATTAAAAGA
>NC_061122.1:17267130-17381509 GCF_002878395.1 Capsicum annuum | reverse complement strand
CTAGGACAAGTCAGAATGGCGGTAACTCTACCTAGCAGACTGGAGATCCCAAGAGCTAGGTTCAAAGAGATCAAACAAAGTTGTGTCTAACAGGTTCAACATTGTCAATTACCCAACTCATTCTCATGATGTAGACAATGGTTAGTAAACAAGGATAAGACTTAAGGTGAAAAGTCTTTTAATGATTATCTAAATTTGGCAGATTTGACCAAATAGTTTAGTCTATAGGATTGAACATGTGGAAATCACCTATGTGTGGGCGAAGTGGAAGCCGCTTCAAAGAGAATGTTAGTAAAGGCCTATTCTCTAAGCTCTCATGAAACCGGGATGTGGTCATGGCTGAAAAGAACAAAACCGTAAGAACCATAAAATGGTAAAAGGCTGGTTGTGTGACATATATTATATAGGTGTACATTAAAGCTCGACGGTTCAAAGATATCAAATCTACCGATTGACCGAGTGCATCCGATGCATGTTCACTACGGAAAGTTCAAAGGAAAATCCACTTATCCAGATTCAATCAGTCTTTGTTTGATGATCACATACTTGTCCGTTGAAATTTTACGAAAAAAATAGTCATTCCCCATTCATGTGGGGGATTGTTCGGTTCATAGTAAAGGAAGAAAGTGTGAATGGAAAATGGAGTGGAAAAAGGTGGAAGAAAAGAGACACTTAATTTAGAAAGTGTACTCCAAATTGGAAAGTTTACTCTTTCTACCACATTGGTGGAAGAAGAGAACTTTGTAGTGTTTATATTAATGGACACTTACTCCACATGATAAGTGAGGCAAGAAAATAGAGATGCCTCGCACCGTCGTCGTCGTCACTCGCTCGGCTCGGCTTCGGATTTGGATTTAGATTTGTCAAATGATCAATCGAAGAGATCTATATTTTTGGACAAACTTTATTTGAAATTCGAAAAAATGCCAAAGGGTAAAATGAATAACGCAGTAAATATTTTTCTTGTGTTTGATACTCCAATTTATAGACATGCACGCAGTAACAGTAACATCGAACTGAACTAATGCAATTGTTCCATGAACAGATACACTGTTTCAATGAATCATTGCACTGTTTCATGAACAGATGCACTGTTTCCAATGAACAAATGCACTATTTTCGTAAACAAATACATTGTTCCAGTGAACTGATGCACGGTTTCAGCAAACTGATGCAATGTTTCGATGAAAGGACACAATGTTTCACACGAACTGGTATGTAATTTTTCATCAAAATGATGCACTCTTTTAAGTAAACAAACATGCAATTTTAGAAAAGACACACAACTTTAAATTAAACCAATGTCACCTTTCTGAAGAGGCATCTTGTGGCTATATAAACCTGGTTTCATCCACAGGTTTTGGTACATAAATTTTCAGATTACAAAACATTCTTCTTGTGTTCAAATACTCTATGTGATCATTAAATCGTTCCGTGCGTTTGTAGAATCTGCCTATTTGAGGTATCGTTATAGTCGGATTGAAGGCCATTTTATCTTGGGAGGAAAAATTCACAACCTCGGGTACAGTGAGGAGAATTATTTCCTTAAGGAAACTCCGTGAATTTGGACGACTTGGCCTTATTCATTTCTACTTCATCTATTATTTCTGAAAAATAAATACACCTCTTGGAAAGATCATTTTGATCTTGTGTTGAGGGTATTGATATACTTCATTGTGTTCTTGTTTATAAACTTGAACTAGATGAAGTTATTTTTCTGCTATATAGATTCTGCATACCCAAATATATTGTGTAAATAACAATCTTAAGAAAATAATCTACAGAATTTGTATTGCTTGTTTTTGGAGATTAAAGCTTAAGCTTTCTACTCCGCTTGAATTTAACTAGTGATTAGAAGACATAAAATCTTCATCACAAGTTAAGGTTCACTCGGTTGACGATTTGAAGTAATAAAAACTTCATCATTAACTAGAAACAAGAAGAAGAGTTTCAGTTATTTAACTTTATAAATAGTATTCTAAAAAAATACTAAGTTTTCTGTCTTGTGGTGATAGGAAAAATTACAACTGAAAGTCAAATGCATGATGTGGCTACGACTGTGGGGGCAAACAATATTGCTTCATTAAGCCGCACAGATGCTTTGCCAACGATGGCACCGACGGAGAAGCCCAAAAAATTTTTGGACATTGACTTCAAGCGGTGGCAACAAAAGATGTTCTTTTACCTCACCACTTTATATCTGCAACGGTTCACTAGCGAAGACGCTTCTGTGGTGCTCGAGGGAACCTTGGACAAAGATCATTTTGTTATTGTAGAAGATTAGAAACACTCGGACTTCCTTTGCAGGAATTATATTCTGAGTGGTATCCAAGACGACCTCTACAATGTCTATAGGGGAACCAAGACATTAAAAGAACTATGGGGGGGCACTTGAATGGAAATATATAACGGAGGATGCGGAAATTAAGAAATTCCTTGTTGCACGGTTCCTGGATATCAAAATAATAGATAGCAAATCTGTTGTCTCTCAAGTACAGGAGTTGTAAGTCATCATACATGATCTCCTAGCAGAAGGTATATTTTTGAAAAATACCATAGTTTAACAAATTAAAAATGTTCTTAATACTTACATAAATTGTTTTGTAGGTTTAATTGTGAATGATGCTTTCCAAGTAGCAACGATAGTTGAGAAGCTACCACCATTGTGGAAAGACTTTAATAACTACTTAAAGCATAAATGCAAGGAGATGACCGTTGAAGATCTTATCGTCCGACTCTGTATTGAAGAGGACAATAAAGCTTCCGAAAGAAGGTCAAAGGGAAATTCTACAATTAATGGAGCACATATTGTAAAAGATGACCAAAATAATTTGAAGAAAAGAAAGAAAGTTGAACATGGAAGCAATCAACCCAAGAAAAATTTTAAGGGAAAATGCTTCAATTGTAGTAAAATTGGCTACAAGTCTACAGATTGTCGAGCTTCGAAGAAAGGCAGGAAAAAGGATCAATCAAATAAGATTGAATCCAACAAAGAATGCGATGATTTGTGTGCTATGTTCTCAGAATGCAACTTGGTAGGGAATCCTCACGAATGGTAGATGGATTCTGGTACCACCCGCCATGTATATGCCTACAAGGAGTTGTTTTCGTCATTTGCTATGGCTCAAGTTGAAGAAATGATCTACATGGATAACTCTGCTACTGCTAAGGTAGAGGGAACAGGAAAAATTTGCTTAAAGATGACTTCCGGTAAGGTCTTGAAACTAAACAATGTGTTACATGTTCTATAGTTACGTAGGAATTTAATTTCTATTTCACTCCTAGATAAGAACGGATTCATATGTACAACCGTTTCTGGAAAAATTGTAATTAGCAAAGGAGAAATGTATGTAGGGAAAGACTATCTAATCGAAGGCCTTTATAAGATAAATGTAATGACTGTTGAAATAAATAAAAGTTTAAATTCTTCTTATCTACTTGAGTCTTATGATTTATGGCATGAACGTTTAGGCTATGCTAATTACAAAACGTTACGAAAACTGATTAACTTAGAAGTTTTGCCAAACTTTGATTGCAATAAATCAAAATGTCAAACGTGTGTGGAATCAAAGTATACAAAGCATCCTTATAAGTCCATTAAAAGGAATTCCAATCCCTTAGACTTAATACACACTGACATTTGTAATATGAAGTCAACACCATCACGTGGTGGAAAGAAGTATTTCGTAACTTTTATTGACGATTGCACTAGATATTGTTATGTCTACTTGCTAAATAGTAAGGATAAAGCAATAGAAGCATTTAGGAAATATAAAACTGAAGTTGAAAATCAGTTAAACAAAAAGATCAAAATGATAAGAAGTGATAGGGGCAGAGAATATGAATCTCCCTTTGCGTAAATATGTGTAAAGAATAGAATCATCCATCAAAGTACAGCCCCATATTCACCTAAATCTAATGGAATTATGGAAAGAAAAAGTCGAACTTTGAAGGAAATGATGAATGCCTTACTTATAAGTTCTGATTTACCGCAAACCCTATAGGGAAGACTATCCTTACGGTCGATCGTATACTTAACAGAGTTTCCCAAAGACTCAATCAATTCCTTACGAAAAATGAAAAGGAAGGAAACCTAACTTGAAATATTTCAAAGTGTGGGAGTGTCTAACAAAGGTTAAAGTTTCTACACCTAAAAGGGTTAAGATAGGACCTAAAATGGTGGACGCGTGTTCATAGGATATGCTAAAAGTAGTAAAACATGTCGATTTTTGGTTAATAAATCCGAATATCTGGATATTAATGAAAATACGGTAATTGAATCAGAAAATGCTGATTTCTTTAAAAACATTTACCCATATAAAATTAGACATGAACAGTCTAGCGGAGGATCTAAATGACCTCAAGATGAAATTATTTTATGCATAATGTTTGATAAAAATTTGCTCTAATGTATTATATATATATATATATGTTCAATTACTCTATTTTGGATTGCTTAGCGTAACAGTACAATTGTGCTGACCCCCCTTCCTCCCAGGTACTGAGGCGCAGTCTAGGGGTCCAGATCCTCAGTAGAGTCTACAAACAGGGTTGTCTCAGAGCTTATTTAGTGAGCCTTATTTGCTTTAGAAGGCCTAGTCATTTAGGTATTTATTTCAGTATGGTTTTTGGTCAGCTGGGGTCCTTGTCCTAGTTATTCAGATAGTATGTCAGTAGAGATTTCACAGACTGTTGCAGATGTTTATTAAATATTGTTGGACATGTTTTCAGGCCTTTAACTGTTTTAAATTGTTGACCATGTTTCCATATTATTGTGTCTATTCTGTATTACTTTGATCATATGAATTATGTGCATGATTACCAGATAAGCAGAGGGTGATCCAGGCCTTCAGGTTCGAGAATGCTCGTCATAGCCAGGGCCACGGTTCGGGTCATGACAAACTTGGTATCAGAGCATGGTTTATGGTGCCAGGGTGTCTGCAAAATCGCATCGAGTAGTGTTTTATGTATGGATGTGTAGCGCACCACACTTATAAGCAGGAGGCTATAAGGCGTTTAGGAATGTCTCTCTTCCTTCATGTTCTTGTTTGTTCTATAGAGTCAGAATGTTTCTTCTTCATACTCTAATTCGTGCTATGGTGTTACCCATACGAAAAGAAAAGTTATCCTAATTTCTTCCTCACTCTGGTGTTCCAAATATTCTTCGATTATCTAGCAGAAATTTCAAAAGTCCCCCAAACGACGGGAGAGGAGTTTCCTAGTGTAAAATTGTGTCCTCGTTCTTATAAGGCGTTCAGTTAAGACAAGAGTAAGATGTGTATTCTTGAGACATAGAATATTGTGTATCAAGCTTCTATCTCTTGTAATTTTGATATCATTGTGTTGTTGAAAACAAAAGTCTAGTGAAGCCGTGTGGGGCCTATTTCGATTCACTAGCATAGTTTCCTTGTCATTTATCTTATTCTTTTTCAAAACACAAAAATCAAAGTCTAGTGAAGCCTGTGAGGCCTATTTTGATTCACTAGCAACTTGCTGTTCATCTTGTTGTTCTTGTGTTTGTTGGAATTGTATTTCCACCCGAGTAGTAGTATAAGTTAGAGTGTCGGTGTCATGACCTATTGGTAGTGAAATTAGACCAAGAAGTTTGTGATATGAAGTCACAAGGTTAGAGGTCAGAGTGAGGGTGACTTTTGTGATTAAATATTTATAGTTGAATAATCGTTGATTGAGAATGATTTACCCTTTCGTGGTGGTAGACTAATATGGTGGTACCATTTAGGGATTGTATGGTAGTCCATGGAGGAAGTGTTGACTTAGAATGTTATTTGTTTTCTTGTTTTCAAAATAGAGAAAGAGCCCAGAGTGGATATTTAAGGTGGTTATAGAAACCCCTTATAGGCTATGAATGAAAATGGCTAAATTAGCCAGTAGGTTGTAAGTATAGACTCATTGTCATATGGGGTATTTGAAGGTAGTCTAAATGTCCATTGGGGTAAGTAAGTGTGATATGAGAAAACCATATAAGTAGATAAGATTGTATGGTTATAATATAAGCTTAAGGTTGATCATGTCAATTATGTGACCTTACCCCTTGACCTTCTTCTCATTGGTAGTTGTAAACTAATACTATTTGTGAGAAAGTATGTAGTATATTTTTAAAGTATTTGGGTAGAATATCCCAATTTGAAGGATTAGTATATTTATATTATGTTGCACTCTTCATTGGTTGTAAATGATTGATGCTAGACTATAGGCTTGAATTTAAATGGTGTGGTGATGAATAATGGCAAGAGATTGATGATACATGTTTCGTGGGATTAGATTTGTAAGCTTGATGTGTTTAAATAGTATGTGCTAATGAATTATGACAAGGAAAACCATAAGGTCATGATCGATTATTGTGGTTATGAAGTTCTAGTGTACTAGTGTTTCTTGATGTTTATTTCATAGTTTCTAAGTGAGGATTGTGTGTAAGGTTGGTTGTAAATCATGTTTAGCACTAGATATTAAGTTTGAAACAATTGATGGCCATGGAGGTGGATGTGATGATTCCTTGGTTAATGATACTAGTTATATAGAAGTGATCTATAGGCTTGAACAGTGTATGCCAGTGCCTAAGTTTATTTGATTCGTAATAAAGTATGACGTTGTATATGTAATGTAGAAGTATGCCCAAGGTGGTATGAAGCTGTAGTATTTTTCTAAGGCTATTACATATTGTGTGTGGCTACTGGTACCGTTGAGTTTCTAGGTGGAAAAAGACTAGATAGATGGTATATGGTGTTCTAAATAGCCAAGTTAAGGACCTTTGATTGATAGCGTTGAGCCTTTTGATATGAGCTTGATTCTCATGGTAGAGGAAAATAAGTTTGAAGTTGCTATGCTGGTAGACTATGATAAAAATAGAGTGGCTCATTGAAGACTTGGTGATACCCATGTTAGGTGTTATAATCTAAGCTCGAGTCCTTGAAAGTTATGCTAATAGAAATAAGAGTAGAGGCACTAGAGGGTGTGCACTTTAACTTTAGGGATACTCATGAAGATTCGAAGTTAGTATGTGTTCGAGTAATAGATGATGACTATTGGGGTTACAGAATGATAAAGTGTGCCTCAGGAGGTAGTATTAGCAGTGGGCGTTCCACTCTCATGTGTGGTCTTTCGAGTTAAGTTTTATTAATTTTGTGTATTGTCATATTTTAGAACCCAGAGTGCAGTGAGTGCAGTTAAGTTTCAAATCTAGTAAGGTACCTCCCAAAACTTAAGATGATGGCTTGAAGCTAAGGGGGAGATGACTAAATAAATAACCAAGTAAGACTCTCAGATTCTTGTAGTGATGTCATGATGATGTAGAACATCAAAAAGTAAGGGTGAATCTCAACGTATTCCTTTCTCAGTATTTTTTATTGATCCTAATACCTACTCATGCTTTACGATTTAGTTCCATGATCATTTCACATTCATACATATTATAGAGAGTCATGTACTCACGCTTTATAATGTGCTCCGTTTCCATAACTCATGTTTTACGCCAAATGATTGGTGAGATTCAGCTTATAGCCATGAATACCCTAAATTCAGAGCACTTTGGTGAGTCCCTATTGTTGTTTTGCTATTCCTTAGGCCTCAGATGAGTGTCAAGCTTCATATAGTATCATTCCATGCCTCCAGATCTTATGTTCTAACCTTTTTTGTGACTCCTCCTTATGCGATGATAGTGGTGGTGAGTAATTATTCCTTGTTGATGGAAGATCATAGTACACTTGTTTAGATAAGGCCATAAGTATGAAGTAAGATTTGGGGCCAAGTTTTTATTTATGTGATGGTTAGTGGAATTTTGTATGTGTATGTTCTTGGGGTAGCTCGTGGGAGTGATATTGATAGTGGTATAGAGAATATATGAAGTATGCCTTTATGAGTGTTTGCTTTGAATTTCATATGTAGTTATAAACATAGGCTTGAATGACATGCCTTTATGAGTGTTTGCTTTGAATTTCATATGTGGTTATAAACATAGGCTTGAATGACATGTTGAGATTGTTGTAAAGGAACGCTATATGTGCTAGCGACTTCATAGTAAGAGTTTAGAGTAGTCATTGAAGTGGTAAGGCATGTTATACTTAGGATGTGATCTTTAAAGGAGATATAGAAGATTGCATAATATGGTTTAGAATAATAGCGTGGTATGGCATGTTGTATTTTTGTGACTTAGAGTTAGGCTTGATCACAACGAGGGGATTGAGTTATTTCTGACATTAGTAGAAAGATTTGTCAATGCTCATATGAGAAATTTTAAGCTGAGTTGAATGAATATGATATTTAAGGAGAATAGTATAGTTAAGTGATATTCGAGAAGTGTGCTAAGCTTGAAAGTAAGAAGTTGTAATGCCAAAGGCCTGGTAATTCTATCCTAATTCAGGAGTTATATGCCTATGTTCCAGACTGCAGAGTAGTGTCAATGTGGTGATTCCTCAGTTGGATGTCTTGTGTAATCCATACACAAGATTCATGGCTTCCTATTCCTTCTATAATTTCTTTAGAGAATTGTGATGAAGAGATACTCCAGTTAAGTATGAGGGTGTAGTATAATTCAGTCTATATGGCCAATAAGTCAGTTTAGCAGTTAGATTCGCATGACTTTTTTTCTCATCTTTGCACTTATTTATGCTACTCGAAATCTCAGACATGCTACTATTCCAAGATAGAGTATACTGGTAGTTATGAGTATATCCCATTTCATGCATCATGCATTAAATTCAGATTTCAGATGTTCAGTTATGATTCAATTCGTAGGTACCCTGTGCATCGCCTCAGTTTTTCGAGTATCTTAGTGAATTGAGCATTCATAGAGGGATATAGGGTACCAAGGGGGAGATACCCCATTCAGTTGTATGCATAGATTCTTATTACAAGCTTCACATTAGTTATTATTGCGTATTTAGCCATACGTTCATACGTTAGTTCAGTCAGATATGCATGCATTAGAAATGCATGTTCAATAGAAAAGTTCAGCTTATTAGTGTATTCAGTCCTGCATTCATGAGGACAAGACCATCACAGATCCATGTATCAGATATGCATGATTCATTATGAGAATTCAGCCTATGAGTAGATTCAGTCGTGTTTTCCATGCCTCGGTTATGCATGTCCGGCATAAGCATTTAAAACATCAGTAGTTCCAATCTTATAGTCATGTTTTCGATCAGTGTATTCTTTATTAGGGAACATAGCATGTCCGCATTATCTCATACCCTTAAGACTTCGACATTCTATCCATCATTCAGGGACGAATGATCCCAAGGGGGAGATAATGTAACACCCCGCATTTCGGGCTAGAATGAAAACCATGACTCTGACGCGTTAATAATCCCAGAGCCTTAAATCCTATGCCAATTTAGCATATTAATCAATTATGTAGTAGGTGAATCCATTTGATCATGAATTTAGACCATAGAGGTCCTTCAACTCAAGGACGAGTTGAAACTATTTCGATCGATTAAGTTTTAGTGGACGTTGTAATTTATGTCAGCTTCCATCAACCATAACTCTCTGTATATGTCGAATTATAGAGCCAACTATATGTCAAATGATAGGTCTTCGAGTTAACTTTCCAACTATACCAACTTTGCTAATATCCGGCACCCGAGCAAGAAGTTATGGCCTTTCAAAGTAGAATGCGTCGCCTGACCAATCGCACATGGCCACTAGAAAGCATATGCGATAGCATATGCAGCGCCTATGTAAATATAGGCGATATCATATGCGGCACATATCTTATGGTTTCAAGTGACTTAAACACTCCATTTTTAGGGCAAAATGGTCCTTTTCCCACCCTTATTCAGCCATAAACATGAAATTCAGTCCCCAATTCTCCAAAATACATCCACATTCATCTAAAAATTCTCAAGAACACTCCCAAGGGTTTCAAACTAAAAACTCAAATAAATCAAGATTCAACCGTGGGTTTTCAAAATTGATTAGAGATTCAGAATCCCCAATCCACAGGCTTCAAGAAGCACCCATTATTTTCCAAAATAGAGGTACGCGGGGTTTTCCTAAATTCTCATAGGCATAGAAAAATCATGTTTTAGAATGGGGTTTTTGAATCTATGTATATATTCATGTATCAAATGTTTTAACATCATTGTTTTGGTCTTTTAACCTTCCCCAAAGTGATTTGAGAATATGAATGTATGAAACCATGTATTTAAGAATGAATTCTTGTTGAGAGCATGATTTTCGGTGAATTCCCTCTTACTATGAATTTTTCAGATTTCTCATAGCATATGAATTGTTTTGCAATGCATCCTTGAAAAGCACTATATGAAATGATTGAACTCTTGTTATGATTTAAAGGTGGTTTTTAATCACTGAAGAGGGAATCTAGCATGAATGTTTAATGTTCATAATGCATGTAATGAAAGAGTGCATGGATTTTCTAAAGGCACTAGACCACCATATGTTGATGAAGTTTTTGCATGATTTTGACTTAAGTTTCGAAACATGAAATCTTCTATATCAGCTGCATATTTTTGGTGGTCTAAATTATGTTTTAAATGAAAGATTTAGCTTAATGTATTATGGCTTAGAAATCATGACTTACAAGTCTTGGTATGACAATACCAATTCAAACCAATGCCATATCAGACTCAGACTAATAGAAATTTCAAACTATCATGATTTTAGACATTCAGAATGTTGCATGTACAAAAAAGGTTAAAATAGGCATACAGAGATGTTAGGTGGTTCCCTGAAGAGGGATTGAGTTTAAGCAACTCATTGCCTAAAAACGTGGTTTGCCGACCCAGGTATATTATTATACGCTGACTTAAGTGTCGTGTGGCGTATCAGATTCAGGAACTCCAACCCTTGCGGCATACTCGGGTTGGAGGCTTCCACGCCGAGTCAATGGAGGATTCCATATTGCCCGTGGAATATCAGACTTGTAGGGGATACCACGTCACTCAGAAGTAATACACAGATCAGAGTTTGAGATTTACAGACAGGTTACATGTTTTCAGAAGGTGCCCATGTGTTTTTCAGAAACTATTTTATGCATAATGCTTGATGAAAATTTGCCCTCACGTATTATATATATATATATATATATATGTTCAATTACTCTATTTTGGATTGCTTCGCGTGCCAGTACAATTGTCCTGACCTCCTTCCTTCCTCCCAGGTACTGAGGCGCAATCTAGGGGTCCAGATCCTCAGTAGAGTCTACAGACAGGGTTGTCTCAAAGTTCAGTTGGTGATCCTTCTTTGCTTCAGAAGGCCTAGTCAGTTAGGTAATTATTTCAGCATGGTTTTTGGTCAGCTGGGGTCCTTGTCCCAGTTATTCAAATAGTATGTCAGTAGAGATTTTGCAGACTGTTGCAGATGTTTATTAAATATTGTTGGGCATGTTTTCAGGCCTTTAACTATTTTAAATTGTTGACATGTTTCCGTATTATTGTGTCTATTCCATATTACTTTGATCATATGAATTATGTGCATGATTACCAGATAGACAGAGGCGTTCCGGGCCTTCGGGTTCGAGAATGCTCGTCACGGCTAGGGCCCCGGTTCGGGTCGTGACATTAATGTAGCTGCATTTCAAGAATTTGGAACCTAAATGATGTTGATTGATGTGAAAATATGGGTTGTGATGATGATTTTCTCTTTCGGGCTATAATCTACTTTGCTGTGTTGATAAGATCTGACCCGTATCTTGGCAGGGCAATCGATACAGCGCATTCACAAATCGGTGTATCTGCAGCCATGGAATGTATTGGTTCTCTTTGTGTGTTTGTATAACACCAAAATCTGAGCCCTAAAAGTTTTACTATAACACCCAATTGAGTAACCTATTTTTCTGATGCAGCTCTCCACCAATTTTTAGCTCAAACTAGAGGTAATCAGAGAAAAATGAGGATTTTCAGTGTGGTTGACCATCTCCGATATGCCTATGATTTCTTTTTCACTCTATTCAACAGCCCTTTAGCTCAAAACATGCAAAAGAAACTATATATGATCTTTCTTTTTCTGCTTGTGCTTCTGTAATGTAGAAACGACAAAACAAGATAGCTGGTTTTTTCAAGAGTTTGGAAAATGGACTGTGGTGATGATTTGCTTCTCTTTGGGCTATAATCTACTTCATTGCGTTGATAAGACCTGACCTGTATCTTGGCATTGCGACCCAGTATGGCATCCATTTGCAAATTGGTGCATTTGCAGCCATGACGTGTGTTGGTTTTTCTTTGCATGTCTGTTGAACAGCAAAATTTGAACCCTAAACTTAGATACCCAATTGGGCTCTTCAGCTTTTCTTGAACATCTCATTTCAGAGGCAGCTTCTCTATCAAATTTTAGTTCCAAAATGATGTAATTGGAGTAGAAAATGTTTTTCAGGGTGGTTGACCATATCCGGTATGCCAATGAGTTTATCTTAGCTCGAAACAACAACCCTTTTCTCACATGTCGATACTAATATTTGAAGCATGAAGTCTCTTAGACATGTTTATTAATCTTCTTACCCCATCGTAGCTTATGTTTATGGGATTTCACCTAAGTTGCTCGGATTCTCCAAAAATGTTGCCACATCCGTGTCGGATCCTTCGAAAATGTACTTCTTTTGAAGGATTCAACCCGCACCCCATGATATTTTTGAAGAGGCCGAGCAACTTAGGATTTCACTGTGTAAGTTGTTGCTGTGTGTGAACAGTTTTTTGACATTGTTCAAACGCCTACTTGTGGGGTAGTTTCCATCTTTCAGATGAGGTTTTGATGATAATGCTTATGGCAGAATACTTAACACTGTTTTATTACTAAAAGGAATACACTTCACAGAGATGGGATTTTCTTTAAAGGGTTGTTGCCCGTCTGTTATGTCCATGATTTCTTCTTCACTGATAAAAACCAACAGCCCTTTGGGAAAAAAATAAAAGATCAAGAATTATGGTGACGTTTGGCCATAGAATACCAAATATTTTAATTTGCTTTTTCCCTTTTACTGCTTATGCTTCTGTGAGGTAGAAATGACACAAAAAGGTAGTTGTTCTCTTAGGTGTTTGGAACCTAAATAAGATGTTTTAATGATGAAGATTTGCTTCTTTCTGTGCAATAATTTACTTCACCGTGTTGAGAAAATCCAACCTGTATCTTGGCAGCACGACTCGGTAAGGCATCCATTTGCTAATGGTGTATCTTCTGCCATGGCGAGCTCTTTCTCTCTGCATATTTCTAGAACAGAAAAATGTGAGCCCTAAAAGTTTCACTATAACACCCTATTGGGTTTTGCAGTTTTGTGAGGATTTCCAGGATGTTTGAACATCTCTAGTATGCTTATGATTTCTTGTTTATCTAATCAACAACCCTTTAGCTGAAAAAGGCAAAATACTACATATGCTCTTCCTTTTTCTGCTTTTGTTTACTACGACAGCTGATTTTCACAAATATCTACTTTTATGCCCCTCTAAATACAAAGGTAGCTTCCTTTTAAAGAGAACTGAGCCTTAATGAGGTGTTTTACTAATGTTGATTGATCTTCAAAATGACACAGAGAGGGGTAAATCATGAAAATACTTTAAAATGTGTGTTGTGATGATGGTATGCGTCTTTCTGGGCTATAATTTATTTTATTGCATTAAGAAAATCCAACCCATATATTGGCATCCATATGCAAAGTGGTGTCTTATAGCTATAGCATGTGTTGCTTTCGCTTTTCATATTCACATGTAGCAAAATCTGAGCCCTAAAAGTTGGCTCAAAATGCGACAATCAGAAAAAAATGGAATTTTTTAGGGTGGTTGGCCATCTCAGGTATGTCTATGATGAGGTTCTTGTGTGTGTCCATATAATAATGTCTCTTTATGTCTCTCGATCTGTGACTACTTCCCTCCTGCCTGACTGGGTTCAGCCAGTATGAAGAATGGAAAAGGGCCAAATATACCCCTCCACTATGAAGAATGAGGCCCACAAAAAGAGAATGAAATTCTTGGAGGGTGGTTGCCCCCTCTGATTGGCCTATGATTTTTCCTTCAACTTTTGGGGAATTTCCTATCTTTCAAAAGCGGCTGTGATGATAATTTAGCCATCAGAGAGATGGGAGAATCCTCACCATAGTTTATGCCTAGAAAGGAAAATGAGACATCGAAGAGAGGATTTTCTGTAAAGGGTTGTTGCCCCCTCTCTTCAAGTCCATGATTTTTTCTCAATTGATTAAAAACCAACAACCTTTTCAGAAGAAAAAAGAACAAGAATATGGATTTCCGTGTTATATATATATATATGTATGCTTATTCCAGTTTCTTGGGCCTTTATGTCAAAATACTCTTTATCCAAACTAATTTGTCAAATACCCACAAGTTTTAAATCCTTTGCCAAATACCCACTTAATTCCACCTCACCACCAACTTTTTCAACTTAACAATTTCAGTCCCAACCTTTATAATAATTCACTTTAACCCAATACTTAATAATACACTTCAACCCACTCCATCATCCTCCACTATATATATAAAAATAATATCTAGGTTTCCAAAAATATTAAAAAAATAATTCCAAAAGCTAAAAATAGAAAGTGATTATTTTTTCCACCAAAAAGCTCCGATTCCAGCCACTTTTCCAGCATTATTTTTCGGCGATCAGCTGTAAATTAGTCCACAAGCATCATAAGCTTGTCCATTGCATCCATTTTTATTCCTATCTTCTCAAACACACTTTCCACCATTGTTAAAAAGCTTTAAATCACTCACATTACTCAAAACCACTTTAGAAAGTGCATTACAGCAGCTCAGGCGACTCCAAGTTCATTTCTTTATTCCATAAACCCAACAATCATTGATTACAAGCAATATTTGCAATTTCAAGTATTTGTACGAAAATCTACGCAGTCATCGGCTCGTCCTCGCCAGTCATCGACCGTGCATACAACACGACATAGACCATAAGCATAATCTACCATCGACCGAAGCTTAATTCTAAGATGTCTATTGCAGAATTTGTTCTGGTTTCTGGTGATTTCATGGGAGAATGGGTGGAGACTTCGAAATGTTGGAAATGGAGATCATTTACCAAGGTGACAATTCCCATTCATGTTCGCCGCAACAGTTCGTACGACGAATTTGTTGCAAGCGTAATGCAGAGCGGGGATCTAGATTACGCGTCGAGCGACGTGATGATTAGTTATGCAATGAATTCGAGGGAAAAGGTGAATCCTACGATCATAAATAGTGATATACGTGTGCTGACGTACATAATGGATGCTGATGCAGATGGCTTTAGGCCAATTTTGAGGATAAATGTGATTGAGAGGTCCTTTGAAGGACCGTTGAATTCATCAGCACCCACATCGTGGCGCCCAACAGTCGACGATTTGATCGATGATGATTTGAATGATTACGAGAACGATGTCGATAATACAATTAATATGGAAGATTATTCTATGCATATGGAAGACTTTTCATCGGACTCGCAAGATGATGAAGAAGACTGTGAAACAAAATCACAAGTAGGACACTCCTTCACCGATGGAATTAATTTCTGTTGTGGTCAAACATTTGCCGATAAAAAAGAGCTGAAAATGCAACTAGATGCAGCAGCGGCAAAGTAGTCTTTTGATTATTATATGGAGAAGAGCTGCACGAAATTGATGAAGGCGCAATGCTTATCTCGTGGTTGTGGCTGGCTTTTGCGGGCAAAAAAGTACGACACCTCGGACAGATTTCACATATACAAGTATGTTGGGATACACACGTGCGGCGTTGAAAACGCCACCCGCAGGCACAAAAAAGTCTCATCCGAATTGATTGCTTCCGTATGCGTAAATCATTTTTGGGATGGTAAGGGTCCAAGCATAAGAGAAATTCAAAGAATTGTATTTAAGGAGTTGCGTTGCAATGCAAGCTATTGGATGTGTTGGAAAGGAAGTGTAATTGTGAAAAACATCATTTGCGGGACACCAGAGCACGGATATGCTTGCTTGCCGGCTTTTTCCCACATGGTGGAGTTATTGAATTCCGGGTCTTCTTACTATATCATGATAAACCGGATGGATGGATCGTTCGTTTACTACTTCTTAGTATTCAGAGCTTGCATACGAGGATATGCCCACATGAGAAAGGTAATTGTCGTCGATGGCACACATTTGTATGGCAAGTACGGGGGCGTTCTGCTAAGCGCCATTGCACAGGACACCGAAAATCATATATTTTCGATTGCCTTTTGTGTCTTTGATAAATAGAACAATGCTTCTTGAACCTTCTTCTTCCAGAAGCTGAAGTCTATCATAGAAGATGAACCAGATCTATACGTCATCTCCGAAAGGCACATTAGCATCGCCAATGCCTTCTCCCGTGTATACAGTCGTGCACATCACAGACTTTTCATGAGGCACCTCGTTGAAAATCTTTGCGTAAATCAACACTATGGAGAACATCTTTATCTATTCTACGCCGCGGCAAAGACTTATTCCTTTGATGAGTTTAGCGATAATTTTGTGGAATTGAAGATAAATGCCCTGAGGCAGCTCATGTCCTTGAAAATGTACTTGGTTTTGAAAAATGGAGTAGAGCATAATTTCTGGGAAATAGGTACGACGTGATGACCACAAACATCGCCGAGTCACTCAACTCGATTTTGATGGATGAACGGGAGTACCCCATTTCGTACATATTCAATTCAATTGCTAAAAAATTTGGTGAAAAGTTTAGGGAGCGGCATGCATTTATCGGTAGTAAAGAGAATATATTTGTGCCTTCTGCGAAAAGGATCCTAAGGGATAATAAGAGTGCGAGCGATTCCTTGTATGTGGGTAATCCAAACGGGGTTCTTGATGAATATACGGTGTTCGGCAACGGCGTTACTGCCAAGGTCAGTCTCTTGGAAAGGAGTTGTTCTTGTCAGAAATTTGACTTGGTGAAAATTCTGTGCGAACACGCGATGGAAGCTTTGCAAGAAAAGTACGGCGATGGCGAAGATTATGGTAACTCCATCTATGACTACTCTTCGCCAATTTATAAAGCTGAAAGTTACCTCCTCGCATACTCGGACGTAATTAACGTGGTCCCTCCGGAGGCTGAATGGACTGTGCCACAGGAATTGGTAGACACTAAAATTTTTCCACCCCTGTACGATCCCAAACTCGGAAGGAAGAAAGTCAAACGCACTAAGGGCATCGGTGAGACATTCAAGTCCAAAAGGAGGAATAGGTGTTCAATATGCAAGAAATTCGAACACAAAAGAACCACGTGTAGAATGGGCATCAAATCATAAATAGACTTTTTTTTAGCTTCAGTTGTAAAGCTACTGTTTTAGGGGATGAATGTTCATTTCTGTAGATTTTAATGTTCAGTTATTATCAACCTAAAGCTTTGTCTATGATAGACTATCTATAGTCTACGGTATATATAATATATGGTCTATAAAATATTATGTATTGATTATATTATTGCTGATCTAACACGTTATGTTGGTCATTTTCCCATTTTATCTCTCTAATCGATGCAATGAATCATTATTTCCCTTGTTTCCCGTTCCCATTTATTAAAAAAAGCTGCACAAAATATTTTCACGAGGAAAAACAGCTGGTATACACATACGAAACATTTTCTCTTGCCAGACACGTTGACCTACCATTGGGTGGATATATGAACGAACACAATATACAGGTCTATAAGTACAGGTCCTCTTTCTACGCAACCCTTAAGTTTTCCCTAAATCAAAAATATCAAAAATCGTCTCTTCTTCTTCTTCACACAAATAAAAAAAATGCCTCCAAGAAGGATACCTCTGCGCCCCATCAGACGTGTTCCTCCGAGTCACTACGACCTCCTCCTCCTAAGGAATGATTTGGACCGAATTTTCTACGGGCTAGGTCAAGATCGCATCTACCTAGAGTGGGAGCTCCGTCGAATTGCTCATTTCTTGAGGGCAATTCTGGAAATGCTCAGAATGGAAGGCCCTGACTACATCCCCCCCCCCCCCACCATACCCATAATTTAGTTTAAATATTTTATTTTAGTATATGTTTTTAAGTTTTATTGATTTGTTCATTGCTGAAGAAGCTTTCTTTGTAGCATCTTATTAGAAGAAAGTTTCTTCCATTTTTCCCTTTCTGATGTAAATTTTATTATGTAATGCAATGAACAATTTTAATACAACTATGTTTCAGTTTCTTTTAACATTGTGTGTTTGCCATTTTTGTTCAGATCCCTTATTTGAAAACTTGAATCAAATATGTCTGCCTTTTCAAGTTACAGTATTGTGGCTTGACTAATTTCCTGAAGAGTAAAATCTAATGTTTAGATTTTATACAAAGTATTTGTCGACTGTACATATTAGTCGATCGTAGACTACATGAATCGATGAATCATCGGGTAAATTAAAACAAATAATAACAGATTTTCAAAAAATAATTTAATTTTAAAATATTTAAACAGATTATCACATGTTATGTGGATGGTGGAAGAAAATAATTAAATTAAAAATGATTTAAATAGATAATCACACGTTTTAGGAATTATGAAAGACAATTATAATTAAAAAAATTAAATAAATAATAGTAACATGTATTTTGGGTTGGTGGAAGAAAATAATTAAATATAATATGATTTAAATGGATAATCCATGTTTTGTAGCTGGTGAAAGAAAATAATTTAATTAAAAAGGATTTAAATAGATGATGTTGGACTGGTGGTGACACTTAATAGACCGTCGTATATCATGCACTATGTCCTCCATCGATCAGTTTGGTATATTGTATACTTTCACGTTTATTATTGCATCGACTGATATCATTATTATGCGTAGACCATGGTGATCTATGTACACAGTTATAGACCATCACTTGGATGTAGTTAAAAATGATTAAATAAATTATAAATAAATGTGGTGTG
The DNA here is from genome assembly GCF_002878395.1 of Capsicum annuum. Taxonomy (NCBI): domain Eukaryota; kingdom Viridiplantae; phylum Streptophyta; class Magnoliopsida; order Solanales; family Solanaceae; genus Capsicum; species Capsicum annuum. The sequence continues at coordinate 17,362,673 of NC_061122.1, read as the reverse complement.
GATTTCTACACATGTTAAGGAGTGTAAACAAGTCACATAATCATATTAGAGCTTAGAAAAATTAGGGAGGATGAATTAAGAAGTGTGTGGATGGGTAGTGGTTGAATGCTCAATATCGTAAGAGTAATGTTTCTCAAAGCACAAGTATGTATTGAGGATGATAAATGTTTTACCACTATCAATTGCACACGTTCTTTTGATTTAGGGGTAGTGATGAAAGAAATATGTGGAATGTGTAGGCATCAAATACAATACATATCCTATATACATATGTTTTGTTTAAACATTACTCTTACGATATTGAGCATTCAACCACTACCCATCCACACACTTCTTAATTCACCCTCCCTAATTTGTCTAAGCTCTAATATGATTATGTGACTTGTTTGCACTCCTTCACATGTGTAGAAATCCACCACATTTATTTATAATTTATTTAATTATTTTTTAACTACATCCAAGTGATGGTCTATAACCTTGTACATAGATCGTCGTGTTCTACGCCTAATCATGATATCAGTCGATGCGATAATAAACGTGTAAGTCTACGATAGACTATACTGATCGATGGATGACATAGTTCATGATCTACGACGGTCTATTAAGTGTCATCACCAGTCCAAGATCATCTATTTAAATCATTTTTAATGTAATTGTTTTCTTCCACCTTCCCCAAAACATGTGATTATCCATTTAAATCATATTATATTTAATTATTTTCTTCCACCAGTCCTAAAACATATTACTATTATCTATTTAATTTTTTTTAATTTAATTATTCATTTTTTAACTACCTCCACGTGATGGTCTATAGATGTGTACATAGATCACGGTAGTTTACAAATAATCAGGATATCAGTCGATCCACTAATAAAGGTGTAAGTCTATGGTAAACCATACAAATCGATGGCTGACATAGGTCATGATCCATGACAGTCTATTTAGTGTCACCACCAGTTCAAAAGAGAAAAATTACTTTTCCAACAGTAAAAAACGGCTACTTTTGTAAGCCATCAGTGTGAACACTTTGTTTTTACTTCATATATAAGGTGTTCATCCCTCCTTATTTTATTTCATCAGCTTTATTTTGTTTTTAAAAATTCTACAATGTCGCAAGCATCCCAATCATCCAATTCTAAAAATACTCTAATTTGTCATTGTGGGAATGCGGCTGTCTTGAGGATGTCACACACGGATTCAAATTCAGGTTGCAAATTTTATAATTGTGCAATTGCAAAGGTGAGGTGTGCGTGTTTTTTTAAAAAAGTTAAGTTAATGATTATGTAATTATTTTTTTTCCTAGGATAATGGCGCATGCTCGTTTTTCAAATGGCTTGATGAGATATCACCTCCATCCAGTCCATCAACGTTTATTTCGGAACTCGAGACATCAAATTTTCAAGGCTTGGTAAAATTTAATCTACTACAAAGGCTCCAACAATGCGAAGAAAATAAAGATTTTCTCATGACTTTGTTCAAACAAGCCGAAGAACAGAGGGATCACTTTAAACTATTGCCACATGACACCCAAATAGGAGGGATCAACTAAAACAAAAATTAATTTTGGTCGAAGAAAAAGAGAATGTCCTAAAAATGATGTTATGTGCTATAATGCTAGTATTCGTTATTTGGAAAAGTGTAACATGGATGTAGTGATATTGAATAAATAATAATAGTTCTACTTTGTACAATGTTAAATACTATTTTTGATAGAACCATAGTCGATTAAATAAGAAGTCAACTTAAATTCGACCAACAGGGTAATGATACACTATGCATACAATATATGGAATATTAAGTATGCATTCTATGATATCAAGCATACAATGTACCAACTATGACCACACCCTACATATTCAAATTTCATGCCACAAATCAGTTTGATAGAAACAGATTCAGCTTAGAATCATAACAAGTTTTATAAAATAAAAGAATAATTGTCATATCCTACCACCAAATCCTTCAAACTTCATATTTGTGAAATAAAAAAAAATTGTCATATCCTAACAACTCATCATTTAACAACAAATTAAACATCTTAGCATTTAAATGTCGTTTTCCCTAAGTTCCTCATCAACACAAGTGTTACTGTTTATTTCATCAACAGTGTCCATGACCACATCTGTTTGGACAACTTCAACTTCTTTTTTCTCAACAATTGCAACTGCTTCTTCATTCTCACCTTCTTCTCCTTCTTTTTCAGCATGTGCATCAGCTGTTGCTTCTTCAGTTTCCTTTTCTTCCACACCTTCTTTTCTTACTTCACCTACAACAGCTGTTTCTTTCTCAGCTTCAGCAGATATTTCTTCCTCTGCTTCTTCTTTTCGTTCACCTATTGCTTCTTGATCAACTTCTTCTTTGTCGGCTTTGTCAGCTTTTTCTTCAATAGTTTTTTCTTTTTCCGCGCCTCCTTGTTCATCTGCTGCTGCTGCTACTTTTCTACCTTCTTCTTGGCTCTTATCTTCTTCATCATCCTTCTTTTCTTCTTTTTTTCCCTCTTCTGCCACAACAGCGGCCAACTCATCCATTTTGCTCTTTTTTTCTCCTTCTTCATTCCTCTCTGATTCATGCACATGCACTATTTCATAATAGTACAAAGTGTTACTGATATTTAAAGTTGAATATTCATTAACAACATCAATTAATGAATGAAGTTACCTTGCTCATGTTGTCGCTCATCATTTTCCTTTTTCTTCATTCTTTTCTCTTTGATATAGGCAGCAATATCCAACACCACTTCCTCGAGCGCAGCCACACACTTATGAAGATCCCCGGGGGATGAGATTCCCACTGCATCTTTGGAGGTGCTCGAAGAATCATCATCACCAACGCGTACTCCAACGGGGTTACCACCCAAATCCCCGTCATCATCAATGTCCTCATTTGAAGTGAGGACAGTCACCCCTTCTAACCCTTTCTTCAAGCCATCGAGGACGTTATTCTTCACCTCATCCGTATATGGCTCAAACGTAATCATGTAATCCATCTTCCTCTCGCGAACAGTAACGATGGTGTACAAGTGCACATTCTACTAAATATTAATTAACAATTACATAACATTTGATAAAATGGTACTATTATTGCATTATAGAAAATAAGTTCATACCTCGGTAACTTTTACTTTATACTTGAATGGTCGCCTTCGATTATCTTGTCGCTTTTTGAAGTGTGCCATCTGAGGATGCGGGGGATGGGTAAGGGCTCATCCATTGAGTTTCCAGCAAATTCTCCAAGATGAGGAAAAGCCTCATAGATCCAAATCTGTAAGTAGTACAGCAGTGAAAAAAATAACTATGAGTTTATGACATAGTATAAATAAAATAATAATCTACGATAAACTCACTAAAGGGTTTATGGTAGATACCATGAATACCCAGGGAAATCCGAATAGAGCATGGGATGCCTTCTGCTTCTCATCAAATACTTCCTTCTGCTTCTTCAGGTCACTTTTCTTCTTCAGATAGTCCATGGTAGTTGAAATGTCTCTTTCCTCCATGGATACTTTTCGAAGAAACTCAAAGAGTCGACCATTCGAATCAGTTTTGTGTCGACAACCTTCGTCGAATCTTTCGCAAGCAACATGTTGTGCAAGAACCACAGTAGACAACACTTGAACTTTTAGTCCTCGTTCAGCTTATTCCCTCTAATGAGGTGTAACAAGTTGGCCGCCGTTATGTTTTTATTTTTTGTTACCTTAAAACAAAAATTGTGTCCCTTTGCTAACACTTTTTTCATTTTTTATTCACTGGGTTTATGATGAGCAGTTTAGCCCGTGATCAAACAAAACTCTTTCAAGCCAAAACAGGCAGACTTGTTGTTAACGCAGAACCACATCTCATGACGCATCTTATCATTCTTAACGCGTCGCAACAGCAAATAATGGACCAACTGTCCATTGAACTTGAGATGTTATGGCAGGTTTCTCAGGTGTCCAAAACAGGACCACTTGAATCTTTTCTTTAATTCTTGGTCGATAAGAATTTGCTTAAATTCTCGATAAGCAGCCATTCTTGATCTAACCAATATCTTTTCGGGAAAGATCCGACCTCGTCAATTATCGTTCGAAGGTCATACCGCTCCACGGAAATGCACCTTGAAAGATATGGCACGGACAACGAATCATTATCCCCATCATCACTATTACTCCCACTTCCCTCGCACTCTTCACTGTCACCACTAACACTCCGTTTGGCAACATCTTCACTAGAATCGACGTTGTCGCTTATCTCCTTTAACTCCGAATCTGATTCGAACACCGACTCTTCAATTTTCTTTCTTTTTGACACTTTTTCAACTACCACAGCTCTTCTTTTTCTACTACTACCAGCGGTATCGTCTTTCTGTTTAGGAATAACATTTTTTCTATCCATTTTCAACATAGTCTACACCTAAAGAATAAATCTTCCATTTTCAGTTCATAGACCACAAGTCTATCAACAGAAATAACTCAATGATCAAATGAAACCCCCTCCCCCCACAAAAAAAAAATTAACAAATACCCCACCATTAAACAGTTCACTACACAAACATACAATAATTGAACCAAAATCGAACATGCAAAATATCAAAACACAACAATTGCTAAAAATCAAACTAGTGCTCCTAATCAAACTAATTAGCTATTAATATTTCAAGTTTCACTATTGCAACAATCATGTTTTAAAAAAATTCATACGTCTGAAAATTGAAATATATCTAAGGCAATCTCATTTCATAGACCACGGGTCTACGAATAGACCGCGGATCTACGGACAGAAACAGGACGATGTTCAAATCAAAATGTTCAAATAATTCTTCAAACAACAATTATACCACCATTCAACACTTCGTTGCTAAAAAAATACGATTAAAGCAAAACACCAAATTCGAAAAAAAAAAAAATCCTATATCACTACCAATCGATTAGCAAAAAGAAAAACCATTTAAATGGATCTAGAAATGATCGAAACTCGATTTTAACTAACCTTGCGAAGCAACAACGCCCCCTTAGCAGCTGCAGACGATGAACGTACGAAAATGACGTTTTTGGGAGAAGTTGTTTGAAAGCGGGAGTTGAGAATTGAAGAGGAGAGAGAGAGGGTTTTTTTTTGAATATTGGACTAAGTGGAGGGGTTAGGTGTATTTTATTGAATTTGTAAAGTTGTATAAATGATGAATTGGTCCCTTAGCCCACGTGTGGGCCCCACTTTTTCTACTTTTTACGCCCTAAACCTAAAAAATAAATCAAAAAGAAATTAAGTGGGTATTTGGCAAAATAGTTTTGCAAAAGTTCTTCTTTGTCAATTATTCCCCAGTTTCTTCTTTTGCTATTGCTTCAGCTGATTTTCTTAATTAATTACTTTTATGTCCCTGTAAAATACCAAATAGAAATGACACAAGAAGGTAGCCCCTTTTAATGGGCCATTTACGAGAATGTTGATTGATCTGAAAAAATGGGTTGTGATGCTGATTTTCTTTTCATTGAGAGCATCTGACCCGTAACATGGCTGGGCGACTCGACATGGCATCATATGTTAACCAGTATCTGTAGCCCTGGCGATGTCACTTTCTTTTTTCATGTTAGAACAATAAAAACTGAGCCCTAAAATGTTCGATAACTATTTAATGGTCAGATCTCGGGAATTGAGTTACCCAATTATGTTCAGTTCTTTTGAAACACCCCATTTTAGATGCAGTGCTCTATCAAGTTTTAGCTCACAGATGAGGTAATTGGAGTAACAAAAGGGATTTTTCATGGTGGTTGACCATCGCTTGTATGCCAGTGATTTATCTTAGCTTTAATCAGCTGCCTTTTTAGCATATGTATGAGGTATGTATGTATGTATATATGTGTGCAGAGGAGGATTCAGGATCCGAATTCACCGGGTGTCAAGTAAACTTATCGATTAAATTAATCGGATTATTCATATTTTCAGTCTATAGAAAAATTAACAAATCAATCAATAATAAAAGAATAGTAATAAAATGACCAAATTTAAACTTTTAATAATATTACTAATGTCATAATATCCATAATTCATTACAATTACCCACGACGAATTTTCATATTCTGAAAATGATCAACTATGAGCCTTTTGCTAGTGAGGATAGAGAATCGATCGGGCAGCAAGCAGCAAACTTGAAGAGTTGAAGTACAGAAAGAGTTGATGTTTTGATATATGGAAATAGGTTTTTTTTATTTTGATGAGAGAAATAAGAGATTAGATTATACCTTCTCTAACAATTAAATAAATAAATAAAAAGTCATTAAATAATATTAAGTCAACTAGAGTCTACTACTGCTTACTACGCATGTTTTTAACATTTAAAAATTTTAAATGCTTCAATCTAGGATCGAACCCACGATCTAGGGGCAACAAAAGTGGTGCTGTTTCTCCGTTTTTATCAATAAAAACAATGTTTTAACATTTAAAATTTTAATTGCTTCAACCTGGGATCGAACCCGCGACCTAGGAGCAACAAAAGTGATGTTTTGCCAATTACACTAGATATTATTTTATTATTATGAGTGGCAGATTTAATATTTGACTATAGTAGTATATATATAGCTATATATATAGAGTTTCCGTCGAAGTTTGCGGGTGACATGCCACTCCCACGGCAATGAATAGATCCCCCTCTATGTGTTTATGCGTCTTCTGTCTCTCTACCGTGTCTACTTTGATCCAGTGTGGCTGCATTTTCAGAGAACGCAAAAGCAAAAGCATACGAAAGGGATAGTTGAGAAACTTATTAGCTCTCTGGTTAAAGTATCTCTTATAAATCAGAGTGTTCTATATAAATATGGAGGTTCAATACACTATTAAGAATGAGGCCAACAGAGGAAAGGGAATTCTTTGAGGGTGGTTTCCCATGAAGAGTATGACAGGCAACCCAAATGAATGAAAGAAACATATACCGGCAATATTGTCTATAAAGAAGTATTAGGTGGGAATTGTTTCATTACATTATTAGGTGAGAATTGTTTTATTACATTATTATATAACATCAATGATTTAAATAATTATTAATTTTAACTACACTATAAATGTTCGCCCGTATAGGTACATACTATATGGACTTATTGTTACAACAAAATACATGACAAGACTCAACAACATGGAAAAAGCAAAATATTTTTTTACTGTATTCATTCATTTATACTTTCATATCATTTTTATTAAATAAATCACACTAATTTTATTTACAATGAAAGTGTTAACTATAATGTTTGGCGATAAAGACACATTTAATAAGACCCACGTGCAATGCATGTGTTGTGACACTAGTATATATATATATATATATATATATATATATACCTCTTATTTTCATAAACAAGGGGGTTTGGATAAATCCCTCAGCGCTTCCTTCTATCCGCCCACGTATGTAGTTGAGATATTCCAATTACATTATTGTAAACTTTTTGGTGTCACAGCAGAAATACATACTACTAATTACATGATTTAAAGAATGCAACCAATGTATTGCTACTTATCAATAGGAATCAATAGATAGACATTCAAATGATTTTGAGGCAAATATAAACACGATTAATTCTGTACCAAACAAGAATTTTAGCAACAAATACAAATAAGAGAAACTAAAATAGAATAAACTAGATCATTGACCTTTGTGTTGCACACATTAACACACCAGTCAACCAAAGTGTTCTTCCATGAAAAAATCAATTAAGGAAAAATTACAGGAATTGACAAACTTAAGGTCATAATTACAATAAATAGCAATACTTTTATAAAATTATATTTGATAATAAAAGTAGCATTTTTTTGCCCATTAACTCTACACATGCGTGTTTCACACCATTTACTTTATCTCTTTCCTATTTTCACTAAATTATTTCGCCTCTCTCCAATTCAATCGTATCTCTTTTTTTCTTTTTTTTTTTCAAATTTTATCCAATTTTTCTCACATTGTAGATAAATATTGTGTTGTATTAAATAAGGTAACTATCAAATTACAGTTGTTGCATGTTATCTCTTTCATATATTCTATAAATTTTATATTTTTGTATTTTTTTGTTCAACCTTGTTCTTGACTTTTTTCTTTGGAAGAATTTTGTGAAATTGTTGTTGTAAGGTTGTGGAGGTCTGCTATAATGACAGAACATACATATTTTAAAAGTTCAAATAGAAGTATATCACCTGTTAATTTAGTTTCTGATAATCCATCATCATTTAGTTTTGAATTATTAACACAAGATGAAGATCTTAAATTGGTTTCTACGCTTATTTAGTCAAAGAAAGAAGTGAGTATAGAAGAGGTGAGATTGAAACATCGTAATGATCCGGAGAAGATTGCAAAAATTATGAAATGAAAAGGATTAAGAAAACCTTCATCTCAAACCACCCAAAATACAAAGATCTGAGAAAAAGATGAAGTCAAAGGAAATAGAAGAATCAAGTAAAATTTGAAATCCTGTTAGTCAAAATTCTTCTGGATATGAATTTGAAGAAGATAAAGTTGAGGAGGTATTTATATTTGTATTTATTAGCTTATGAATCATGTGCAGATATATATATTTTTTATATACATATTGTTATGCTATGATATGTACTAGGTATTTTTTGGTTTAGTTATATGTATATAGTTGTAGATGTTATTTTTTATAATAGGCATTTGTATTTTATTGTTTTATATGAGTCACCTTTATATTTCGCAAATACATATGAAGATATATAGTATAGTTATGTTTGTTACTGTTTAATCTGAATTTGAAATGTATTTCACAAATATATATCAGAGTCATATTTGTATTTTTTGTATGGTAATATATATATGGATCAGGCATCAATTCTATAAAGACATATGTAGAGCTATATGTATTTTTTTGTAGTGTAATATGTATTATGTAAAAGAAAACATATGCATACTATGTACTTTGTATTATTTTTTTTGTGAAAAATACATGTAATATAGATTTATGTCATTATTTTGTTATATAGGTGCAGCGTGATCATATATTCATGGCAAGAGTACTTTCAAGGTTTGCACCATATATTGGATCTCACATAGTCAATGATATTGAAGAACGTATTTAGGCGATGTTATCAAAGGAGCAATACATGATTTTTTGTCATAAGAATATTTGTGGTGTCTACATGAAGAAGAAGAAATATGTAGTTCAAGCGTAATTAGGCAGATGTATTATAAATGCATATCCATATGTATTTTTGTACGATGTTAAATTTATCTTTGAACTGTTCTATATCATTCTAGAGGGTAACATATGTATTTATTATATTTTTTACTGTTTAAGATATATATTGTGTATTTTTAATAATCTATATGTATATGTATATAGGTGTCATTTTTGTTATAAAGATTTTGTGTCCTATATATTTTTATATACACATGAGTCAGATATGTATTTCTGTAAATACATATTCAGATATATATGTATGTTTATTTGTTTTGTATATTTTTTTGAATATATATATGTGATATAGATATTTGTCATTTAAAAATATCAGCTAGAGATAGAAGAGTAAAAAAAGTAAAAATAGAAAAGGACAAAAAGAAAAAAGGAAAATTCAAAAAAAGAAATAGAAATAGAAATAGAAGCTAGAAATTGAAGTGTAAAAATTAAAGAGAAAAAAATAAAAAAATAAAAAAAAGAAGAAGAAAATGAAAATAGGAAAAGAAAAAAATATGAGAAGGAAGAAAAATAAGCAAAAGAAAAAGAAAAAAATGAAAAAGGAAAAAAATGAAGAGAAATAGAAGAGAGAAAATAAAGTGGAGAAAAAAATGAAAAAGAAAAAGAAATCAAAACAAAAAATAAAATGTTAAAAGAAAAGGATGAGAAAAAAGTTGGAGATATAAAAGAGTGAAACGGAGATTAAAAAATAGTAATTATGCTTTATTTTAGAATTTTGAATATTCTTCAGAGTTAACTTTGATTTGAAAAAGCAATCTACGAGTTTAAATAAGAGTAATCTATAGAAAAGGAACCTACTGCTTTAAATAAAAGTAATTTATGGCAAAAGAAAATTTATGAAAAAAGAATTTACTGCTTTAAATACATGGCATAATTATTTCTTATTTAACTCAACCGACTTGAGTAAAAAAAGGACAGTAAATTGTTGCATATATATTTTATTAGCAATATTTTTATAAAATACAAAATATAAATTGTTATTTCAAATAATTATGAAACAGTTGCTATGAAACTTTTAATCATCAACTTAAATATGCTACTTATGAAATTTTCTCAATAATTAACTTATACTCACTAACAATATATAAAGAATTTCTATGTCATCAGTCTAATTAAACATTTCGAATTCTTTCTATTTGCTCCAAATAATTAAGATTTTCTGAAAGAAATAAGTGATTCTGCTTCTGGCGGCAACATGTCACGTCCCGCTTATGAAGTCAAATCTATATATTCTAAGAAGAAAGACGATTAGGATACCAATCTCATCGATATCATATCAAATCCTGTCAATAGCCTATCTATCTTATTTTTCAGGTATCTAATTTCACTTATTTGGAACCGGATGCCTTCATGCCACCTTGACCTGGGCCTTGACCACCACTGCTACCACTGCCACCGCTACCTGATAAAACCTCTGGGATTTTGACCTTAAACTTCTCAAGTTTCAACTGAGATTGATCAATATCAATTCCTCTACTCTTGCTCAATGAGCTATCACTTGGACTCCTTTTGAAAGAATTAATCTCCAATTTCTTTTCTTGATTCCTGTTGGTTGAAAACACAACACCAATTTTGTCAAATATAGGAACGAAATCTTCATGATGAAATGGATAAATTTTCTTGAAGAATTCTCCCCTTTTCATGTAGAGGTCTCGCAAGAAATCTAGTAGCATAATCAATCTTGAATCCACTTTTTTTCCTGATTTCCATCTTATCATCTCTGGCTTTTCTTGAGTATATATTTTCAATATTTTCAACATCAAGAATTGAAGAGGTGATAACTTCCTTGAGATCTTCCATTAACATATGATTTATTTCTTGAAATGACTATATATGAGAGAATTATAGTTGGAAAAAGATATGGTAGTTGAGGCTTGGAGCTAATTCAAGTTTGAAATGTTTCATTAAAGAAATTGTCTGGAATGTTTCATATATAGAGAGAGCGTTAGCAAACAGGCGTTTAAATTAAATTTGGACAGGTCAATTAATGAATATCATGCTTCAGTGCGTTCGGAATTTATTTGGATTAAAATAAATTAAATTAAGATGAGTCAAATAAAGATTTATTACTCAACCACCAAATATAATAGATACGACCTCCCCTCCCTTTACACTTTTCTTTTTGCAAAAAGAAAAGACAATGGTTAATGTATTTTTTTTCTTGAACTATTATTAATTAGTTTGAAATTTTGCGTGATCTCAAGTCTCCAAATTCCATCATAAATATTTGGAATTAGATTGGCTTTTCATGCGTGAGTTACATTATTTTAACTCAGTTTGATCTAATTTGATGAGCCATTTTAGTTTAACCCATTTAGGTCAATATAAAAAATAATAACATAATTAGTGTAATATCACAAATACAGTCCGAAGAAGGTAAAGTGTGTTCATTAAGAACCCTTACCTTGTGGTGATAAAGAGGTTGTTTCCCATAAATTTTTGATTTAAAATTTAAATATAATATTTTCAAGCAGTTTGAAAAAAGAAATATATAAATGAAAGTACTAGCAACACCAAAATAATGTGAAATGTAGAGCAATACACAACGTTATATTAAAAGAAAAGAGTAATAATGACAACGAAATAGTGAGATGACCGAAGTCGATTTTAAACTTAGATGTATTAAGTGGGGTTCTGAAAAATGGATTTATTTGCCACCTATATTTTCATATGATTATTAAATTACTGGTGGAAATTTCTTGGAATAAAGAAGGTAAGGAAGAGATTTTCTAAGAAATTGATATGTGGAAAACATAGTCAGAGTTGGCCATTTCCTCAAGCAACTCATTAATATAGCTGGCATTTTTTTAATTCTTTTTTCTTTTGAATGAGTTGCCTTAAAGTTACAATTTAGATATGTTACAATTATAATATTCTAGATGAAGAAGTTGAACATTAATTTTTGAACTAATTTATACTTCTCAAGTTCGTTTAGGTAGCATAGTTATTTCTGTATTGGTCAAAATACAGATTAGACACACAAATGAACGACTCAGAAGATCACACGTCAAAGTCCCCCTCCCCCCTCTTGCTCTACTACTTTATAATTCACTAGTGAAATTATTCGTGCTTCAAGAAATTAATTAAAAAATTTATAAATTAATATATCCCACTGATTATATATAAAAATATTAATTCTATAGATTGTTAGTTTCTTATTTTAATGAAATAGTAGATAATATTTATATTTAGATAAAAAAAAATAATGTAAATTTCTTTTTTTATCCGAAATAATGATATGGTCTTTCATTTTTTTCTCATCTGCACAATCGAAATACTTTACATCTTTTGAAGTAAGTCTTTTATAGTGTTGAATTAAACCAATCAACATGAGTTGTGGTGTAGTGGTGAGACTACTTCACCCTTAACCACATCTAAAATATAATACTATCAAAATTACTTCATGTCATTAAAATTTTCTTGATTATACTTATTTTGCCGAAGAATATGAATACATATTAAAATGCTAAAATCAAGAAAGCATGATCAAGTACATAAAAAAATATAAAAACTTGAGAATGAAATATTTCTTGCCTTCCTGTACTCCTTTCGTGTTATATATTATAATTCACAAGGTAAGTGATAGAGGAGAGAAAGAATGAGAGTCTTCGTGAAACAAAATATGAGTTTATGTAAGTAAAATATAGGAAAGCCATGAGACTTTCAAATTAAAGTTCGAGGGTTATGCACATAAAAATTATGGGAGTTACAAATGTTATTGAGAGTAAAAATTTAAAAGGTATGAGTTATGAGTAGTTACTCATTATAAATGCATTAAATGTCAAAAAAAAAAAAAAAGTTATAAAATTAGAAGATATTGACATTTTACAATCAGAAGATGGTAAAAAAAAAAAAAAAAAAACAAGAAAAAGGAATAAATTTCTTGGCTACAAAAAAATGTTACACCAACCTCATTTTTAATTCCTAACTTTTAACATATGAATTCTCCAAAAATAACGTAAAAACTTAATAAAGAGTAACTGAAAAGAAATAAGAAAGGAGAAAAAAGCACGATTGGAGTGGCCTTTCAATTCTCCATTAATATATATAATAATTATATATTAATATAATAACTTATAGCATTGAAGTTTTAATGTAAAATTAAATTATTATGAGTTATAAATATAAAAAGATTGGGAGCTATGAATATTATTAATATTAATTAATAGTATAATTTATGAGGATAAAGAAGTGTGAGTTATAAAAATAATTTTTAAAAATAAAATATTTTTAAAAAATCTAAAAAAATGAGTAAAAAGAAAAATGAGAATGGAGATTATTGAGAGGTGTCAAATTAGCACATTAGACAGTTCTTCAAAAATTTAAGCATTTATATTGATCACAGACGACTCTACCTCATAAAAAAAATAGGTGGTTGCCTTAGGCCCTCAAATTTGAGGGACCTCATTTTTTATGATAATATATTATAGATTTAAAAAAAAAAAATTCAATATGATTATAGAAAAAATAATTTTTTTTATATAAAAGGAAAGAATTATTAGAAGAAGTTCATATATCTAGAGTACTATGTCTCAACAAAGATTAAATGCATTGATTAATTATTACTTAAAAAAGAATAATTAGAAAAAATAGATTATACAATTTTGAAAATAAAGAGTTCATTAAAAAAAAGTTATTTTTCTTACAAATATGAGATCTCTGTTTGATTTTCGTATTGGGCCACGAATATGCTTGAGCCGCCACTACAACACGTTGCATATATATCTATAAAATCTTAGCTACATATTTAAGAATCGTGGCTAGTAGTTAATAACAGCAACAAAAATTTAAATTTCATGGCTATTTATAAATTCATAAAGTTTCTTAGTCATGAAAATCAAATTGGCAAAGCTAATTTATTATTTTTCCTATAAATGTTAATTGTTGTGACAATAATTACCTAAAGATTTACAAATCTATTGTTACGATGAAATATCGTAGTTAAATATAAGTTGTTGTCACGCTATAAGAGTTACCATAGTAATAATATTATTTTAGCCACAATAACTTGTGTGAAATAAATTTTTGTGGCCAAATAAATAACTTTACTTCAAGTAATAAAAAGTATGCCAATAATTGAATGACTAGCCACATATTTACTGCTATAATAAATTTTCGAAGCTAATTTCAAGTTGTTGTCACGTGATAAAAGTTACCGTAGAAATAATGAATTTTTATCACCTTTCTTGTAGTGAGGAAGCTTCCGCTAAATCACCATTTTTTCCTTTTGAGAAGCTTTCACTATGTGCTACGCTATCAAAATCACAATCTACTCATCAAAAATGAGAACAATAGTACGCATATTGCACATTGTGCCACAATAAAATTATTTGAAATAATAATTTATAGCTAAATAAATATTTTTTACTTCAAATAATTAAAATTGTGGTAATAGTTAAATTATTAGCCATAACTTTATTGATATAATAAATTTTCATAGCTAGTCATTATCTTTTGCCATAAGTAGAAATTTAATGATCAATAATAACTTTTTAGCCACAATAAGTTATTTAAAAAAAAATATTATAGCTAAATTAACATATAATAGAGCTTACTAGTTTAGTGTACATGTATGTAAAGTCAATATAAAAGATGACATACAAAACGCAGAAGTATATAATATTGTAATTAAAGTTATAATATATGTAATATTATATTCATTTAAATGAAAATAATATGTGTTCTCATAATTTGAGTATAAGTGTGTTGCACATGTATATTGCGTCACTTATTAACACAAAATACATACAAAAAAAATATTATTGAAAATTAATAATTAATGCTAAAACTAAATGCAATATTTTCTTAAATGATGAAAATCAACGTTATTAATTTTTTTAATAATTTAATTTAATAAGTTGTGTTTCCATATGTTTTTTTGAATATATAGTTTTTTAGAAAAATAAAACGCGAGGAATTCAACGTATTAATACGAAGAAGATGAATTAAATTTGGTATAATATAATTTTGGTATAATATTATATTCTAGGTGTATAATATTATATATCAGACTTTTAAACACTATTTCTTACAAACTTCAAATTTTATATAATGGCTTATACTTGAATTTTAAATTTTTTTACAAGAAAATAGTGGAATATGCCACTTAAAAATAATAACTTTAAAAAAATCTTAGATATAATTATTGTTAAATTTATATTTAAAAGTAATAATCTATTGATATAATATATGGCTAAAAAACATTTAACTTATAATAAAATGAAGCTTACAAAAAGTGAAATGATAATTTTAGAAAATAACTAAATTATATTTTATTCAATGTAAAAATTAATTTTACAATAACAACATATCTATAGTAAAATTCAATTAGCTTTAAACAATAAAAATTTAATTAGCATTTAATATTAGGATTTCCTATTTCGTGGTGTAGATTTAACTAAAGATTACAAAAAAAATCACTCAATTTATTGAAATAACTTAAAGTATGTTGTGTTTCTGTATTTTATTATTTTTTGAAATCTTTAATTAATAGGAAAAAGGAAACAAATCAACACAATTATTGATACAAAATGAATTTAGACACTTTAAATTTTTTCTTGTATAGTTAAATCTATCTATAATGTCACCTCATTATAATAACATTTCGCTATAGCGGTTCAATTTTCTTCAGAGTCAACTTTTATATTATATTTTACTTCTTAATGTAACGACATTCTACCTGTAACAGCAATGACATTTATTATAGTGGTACACTCATTGTAAAATTACCTCTCTATAACAACATACTCAAATATTATATAATAATATTGTATAAAAAATATATTATGTAAAAAATAAAATATCAAAATATTTATGATAATCATCATTAATGTCATGCACATAATAAATTTTAAGAATGAATATCTAATTAAAAGAAAAAATTATATTTAAATGGCGCATATCAATTATTTCATAATTTCACAAAAAAAGTACTAAATGAAATTTGAACGTTAAATGTTAGTATACATATATAAAAACACATCTCTATAGTAGACAAATTTTTTTGAACAAATATTATCACTATAGAGAGGCTTGCTGTACACGTCTATTGTGAGTTACAAAATTTTTAATGAAATTAATTAGATTAATAAAGAAAAGATTTTTAGAAGTTGAGTATGAGAATTATTGATGTAATAATCTAATACTATTTTAATAATCCAATATTATGGAGAAAAATTGTTATCATAATAGATTTACATATTAGTAAATATTTTCTATTCTACTTGATGTAAATAATATATTTATATTCTTTGTTTTTCATATGTAAGTTAGTTTCATATATTTACTACTTTAATTTATTTATATTTAAACTTTTTCTAGAACACCAAATATATTTATCCCTCCTCCCCCCCCCCCCCAAAAAAAAAAAAAAGAAAAAAGAAAAAAAAGAGAGAAACATTCTTAACAAAATGAAAGATAACAACTAAAGCCCATAGAAAGCCTAAGTATATTATATGTCCCCACCTCTTCTCTAAGTATAATATATGCCCGCCTCTTTTCTTTTCAGCCGCCCCACTCCTTCACCCCTTCTCCATATTCTTCTTTTTAATTATTAATAAATTTATGACATTCTTCTCCAGATATTTTCATATTTTTATGTTTTAGTATTTCTAAATGTTATTATATCGATTTGATTTACTTTTGAGGATTAATTTTGTAGGTTATCCTAATAATTTGATAAATATAGATTTATTTACTAATCTTTTGTTAAGTTTTTATTAGCGTTATAACAAATTAAACTTGTATTTTACATTAAAATTTTTCTTAGATGCACTTATTCTTTTTACTCTAATTATTGTGTTTGTTTGTTTGAATTTATAGGGTGCGATTTAGTTCTTGGATGTAAGAAGATTATGGACTCAACTTTGATGTAAAGAGTGAACTCATTTTGTCCTTAAATGCAATAGGATCAACATCTCCAATCCCCAAATCAAATACATAGAGCTATTTTAATTTTGATATGGAACATTCAAAATTTTATAGACTAAAGTTAAAATTCTAATATATTATATATAGATTTGATTTGCTTGTGACAAGAATTTAAATAAGTGTTTTTTCTTATTGTTTGGTCTCTCATTAATCACTTTGTGTTTTACAAACTCTATTGTTTGTAGAATACTTGTGGACTTGAATGCCATGAACATTGAATATACAATTGTACTATATTTTACAATTAAGATTTGAAATTATTCAAATGTCGTTGTATCGTATGAATTGAGTGATATTATTATGTTTTTAGTTTTCATAAAACATGAATGAATATGGCTATGAGAATTAAAACAATTAACGAAAAGTAACACCTGTAATGGCAACATTTACTGTCACTAATAAAAAAGCTGACCGATAAAATTAAAATGATTAAAAATTTGTCATAATAAAATATAATTATAAAAATCTAATCACAAATATTGTGACTATTTATAGCTATGAAAAAGTAAATTTGTAGCTACTATTTCAATTGCTGTGGCAAAATAATTTCATCTTTTGCCACAATAAATTTATTTGTGGCTAAAGTATAAAATAGCTACAAAGTAGATTAGTTGTGGCAATTAGAAAATTAACTATTAGCTATAAATATATATTTTCATGGCAATTAGACTTCTTTAAAATAGCCACATCACGAAAAATTCTCATAGCAGTAGACAATAATCCTTAGCTATGAAACGTTAAAGTTTGTAGTTGGCTTTTAGTTACGCCATTTCTAGCTACGTATGCTACGGAAAAAATTATGTTAGCTAAGGTATTTAGCCACCTAAATTTTCAGATTTAGCTATGAAATATTTTATAGCAATATATGCATATTGTTGTAGTGCGCCCCTGTTGTTGATTTGGTTATAGGTGTTTATAGGTTATGTTATGGACCAAGGCTATCAAGAGGGCCATACTTAGGTATTGCCACAATTTGTTCAGTGTCATCTTTGGTGTTTGTGTCCTTGAAGGCTTCATATGTATTTACAAACAGTTCGAGTATGGACCAGGAGGGTATGTTAGAGCTATGGAGATGGTGATGTTCGTATGCTCGTTATAATCTGTACATGAAAGTTATATATTTCTTAGTATTTGTCTATTAATTTAGTTGAACTTCATTTATTTATTGTATCAACATAGCACATAGTATTAAAGTAGAAGCATATAGGTTGTCTTATGGTGCTTTACGATCGATAATGTGTCTATTGATTGTAATGCTTGAAGATTTGATCGTTTACACAAAATTTATTAAAATCTACTTTGCAAATGATATTCTTAAGTAAAAGAAAATAAAGAGACTCAATCACTATTTATATTTGAGGATTTGAAGAGATGATGTGACACAATATATTCAGGATTACTATTTATCTAAGTTCTAAGATTTTGAGATTTGGTGAAGTAAATTCATAAAAATAACGACTACCTATAATGACGTATTTGAAAAAGAAAAATTATATTCTATATAATGTTAGAAACCTAATATTGTTACCACAAAAAGACACGTAAAGTTGACCAAATTGTCTTTCTATTAATCAAAAGTCTCAATTTCGAGGTCAAGATATGAAAAAATCCTTGACAGGGAGTGGTGCCCCCAAATGGGTCTATAACGACCTAAAAATTTGATGAAATATGTGATATTTGTGATTGTATGTGATTTGACTATTTTACTCCTTCCCGTAGTTGAATTATGATATTTCTGGGGTGTGGGAGTAATTGACATAATTTTTAATGCATTTTGGTATCATTTATGCGATATTGTGATTTTTGATGGCTTCGAGAGCCTTATTTTGGACTTATGTAGATATCTTTTGATATGTGTGACGGATGAATGAACGGACTACGCCAACAGATCCAGAATATCGATTTTAGGTTAGGTAGACCCTTGGTTCAGGTCCCGGTGCACTCGAGCTCATTTCGACCTATTGGTCGAAAAGTTGGAAAACGAAAAATATGAGTGTGGGACCCACATTTGATCGAAATGACCTCGGATGGAAAATCTGACTTTGCCAGCAGATCTAGAATTGTTATCATATTTGGTATAATTTTACGGCTTTTAAACCTCATTTTGACCCTCGGTTTGAAAAATTATAATTTCGGGGGTCAACTTTGTGAAAACGATGTTTTTTTTTGAAAATATGATGTCTAACGCGTCTGAAATGTCGAATTTAGTATGGTTGCATAGTTCATTTGCATGTATCAGACTCCGAACGAATTCCGAGCACCTCGTTGAAGTTTGATCAACCAACAAAAAAAAACTACTATTATTTTCACCCTTTTTGGCCCATTTTTGCTCATTTTTATCTTGGCTCTTGGGAGTTGAACCCTAAAATAGTGTGGGAGCTTAAAAGCAAAGTTTGTGAGAGCTTGGGAAGCTAGATTAACACTTTTTTCTTGGTTTTATTACGGATTAAAGGTAAGAATTCACCATTTTCTTAGTAATTTTTTGATTGATTTCTCAAAACCCCAAAAATCTTAAGGCTTGAATTTAAGCCCCAATTTCACTGCTTTTCACTTGAATAATATTTTTATATTATAATTATTAGGTTTTCATCAATTTAACCCTTAAAAAAATTCAGATTCTTGATTTTAACCCTAATTTTAAAGATTTTACCTGGTAAAGATCAAAAATATTTTTTCTTCGTTTGAACCCCGTTTTTGATTCGATTTAATTTGGGTTTATAGCTGTAGGTTCCTATAAATATGGGAAACATATTTTTGAAGTAAAGTTTAGATTTTGCCCCCTTTTTTTTTTCGAAAACTCATTTTGGGGGTCCGTTTTGATCCTGAACCAAAAGTAGTCAATATGGATGTCGTTGGTTTTGTCTTGATGCAGAGATTTTATATTTAATATTTTTAGTAGAGTTTGGGATTATTCGTGAAAAGTAAGGTCGTGAATTCAGGTGTAGCGGATTGATTTTGGCTTTCGAGGTAGGTTATGGCTCAACTCTTTTAGACTGGGATGGATAGTAAATGATGATACAAAATGCATGTTAAGGGTGGAAACTAATCATGAAAAATGGCTATTTATGTGTTGTGCCCGTGTGGGGGCCTATATGTGATGTAATTGTCAAAATTGAGTTATTATGTGATATGTGTGACCGTGTGGTGTCCTATGTGATATTGATAGTCTTGAATACATGTGAATAATTGTATTGTGTTGTAAAATACTTAATGTGGTACCATTGGTATTGTGATTATATTCATACTTTTTGGAATATAAGACATGTGGAAATTCATAGATGAAACGAAAATAATGAGTGGATATTAGCTCATATGGTTGTTGAAATATATCATTGTGGTTGGTTGTGAAAATATGTCATGTGGTTGGTTGTGGAAATACTCAATGTGATTGGTTGTGAGCACTACATCTTCATATCATACTCATTCATGAAACATTGGTACCACCGTGGCAACATCTGAGAAACACTGGCAATACTTTTTTAAAAGATATTGTAACACCTTATAAAACCCTTTTCGAGGGATATGCCGGAAAGGATATATGAGATATGTGGATTGTATACGGGTTGACGAACCCCCTATGGATCCTACGATCTTGGAGGTTGTGCGACGACCTCGTACACCATCATCAGCATTATCATCATCATCGTCATCATATATATTGCACCAACTTTATTGTGTTTAAGTTGTGTTGTATTGCCTTATTGACTTGTCATCTATGTATTTGTCTTACCTTTCTTTACTTGTATTTGATGATCTTGTATCTACATATTCTCTCTTGTTCTATTTATATGTGACATAATGTATACTTGTATTCTATATCTTGGTATGTTGTTGTAACATTTGTGAGATATGTTAGAACTATTAGTGCAAGAGGTGTAGGACATTTTCTGATTGCAGGTGACGTGCCTTTAGTGTATATTTTGTATGCTTCATTTACCACTTTTCTTGGTCGGCCTATGATACCTACTGAGTACAAGTGGACCGTACTCATGCCTAGTGCGCCCTTTCGGTGCAGGTCCTAGTTTGAGTGCGCCTCAACTTGATTAACTCGAGCGATTTTTGGAGCTTCCAAGGTAACGGTTGGACATTCATGCGTCCGAAGTTCACATCTATCTTTCTATAGTAGTTATATCTTTATTAGTATTCGGAGACAATTATTATTCCTTTGTGATTATTTTTCAGATGAATTTGACTCTTAGATTGTATTAGTAGTTCTTACACTATCGACACTTGATTTTGGGCATGATTGGTATTTTGGATAAGTTCTTTCCGCATTGTTATAATTACTTATATGGTTCGGCTTTGTTCTAGAAGCCTTACCTTGGAATATTTCTTTCTTTTTCTCTTTTCATAATAGTTTGGGTGATAGGCTTACTTGTTAAGGTATGCCGCGACAAGTGCCATCATGACCCTCATTTTTGGATCGTGACAAATTGGTATCAGAGTAGTCAGGTTTCATTGGTATCAATGGTGTAAGAATGAGATGTCTAATAGAGTCTTGCGGATCGATACATTGACATCCGTATCTATCTTCGAGAGGCAATAAGAAGTCTTTAGGAAACCTTCCTCATTTTATTCTTTATCGTGTGAATTCTTTCATATCTTGTGTTCTGAGTTGTGTTTTACTCTTTTTTTTGTGGATAGTGTGGTTTATACTACTATCCATTGAGAGATGTAGAGAGAGAGAGAGATTGGTGGAGGTTTCTTGTCAGCTGTAGACCCTGTGATTCTCTTGAGATGACTTGGAATCAGTTCGTCGAGGCTTTTCTAGAGGGATTTATGCCTTTCAGTTTGAGAAGATCATATGCGAGACGAGTTTGATCATTTAGAGCAGCGCTGGATAAAAGTTTTTGAGTATAAGGCATGCTTCCATTCCCTGTCCAGATATTTCTATGATAGCATTTTCATCGAGTCTAAGAAGGTTCAAAAGTTCGTAAAAGGGTTTAGATGTTCCTTTTTAGTTGGGTACATCTTAGATGGATATGTTTGGGGTTTCTTTCCAAGGTTTAGTGGATTATGCTAAGATGACACAGGATATTCTTAGTACATCTCAGGGAGGCACCAAGAAGGCGCAACATTTTGGTGAGTTCAAGAGTCAGATCTACCGAGGTAGAGATTTTAGAGGTTCTCGTGGATACCATGGTAGGCCAGTGCAGCTGATTTTATAGAGTTCAACTGGTGGATCTTCTAGTTCAGCAATTTAGGGTGGCCGTTCGAGCTCAGTTGTACTTTCTCTTGTTGAGATTGGTCATAGAAGTTGCTATGTGTGTGATGAGACCATGTGGCCAAGGATTAGTCTCGCCATGTGTTTAAAATTATTTCTATTTCAGTTGTGAGAGGTAGGGGTTCTACCAAAGGTACAAGAGGTAGAGATGGTAGAGCCCATATTAGTGGTTGTGGGGCTACTCAGCCAGTTGGTAGTCGTGGATGGTGTTATGCTATACAAGCCAGACCTGAGGCAAAGGCTTCTGATGTTGTGATTACAGGTATCTTCCTCTTTTGTTTTAGACCCGCATTTATATTATTTGATCCCGGATGGACTTTTTCCTATGTGTCTATGTATTTTACTTCGGGTTTTGATTCTGTTAGTGGGCCTCTTGCCATGCCTATTATGTATCTACCCCTATAGATAATTCTTTAGTGGTAGATCAGGCGTACCGATCTTGTGTTGTGAATTTTGCCGGGCGTGAGATTTTGGTAGATTTGCTTGTATTAGATATGATCGATTTTGATGTTATTTTAGGGATGAATTAGTTGGCTCCTTATTATGCTGTCTTATATTGTTTTGTCAAGGCTATGTCTTTAGCTTCGTCAAGTGTGCCAAGGATAGCTTGGAAGGGTACACTTTATTCGGGTCCTAAGAGGGTCATATCTTATGTTTAGGCTCGTAAATTGATTGAGAGGAGATGTTTATCTTACTTGGCCCATATTCGTGACACCAGTGTTGTTTTGCCTCCTTCCTTGGATTCTGTCCGTATTCTTCGTGAGTTTATGGATGTGTTCCTTATGGACTTGCCTAGTATGCCTTCAGATTGAGATATTGATTTTATTATTGATGTTGAGTCGGGCACCAATCCCATTTCTATTCCTTCTTTATAGGATGGACCCAATAGAACTGAAGGATCAGTTGCAGGAGTTGTTGGATAAGAGATTTATTTGACCTAGTGTTTCACCTTGAGGTGCGCCTGTCTTGTTTGTGAAAAGAAAGGATGGGTCTATGTGGATGTGAATTGATTATCGATAGTTGAATAAGGTGATGGTTAAGAATAAGTAGCCTCTTCCCTGCATGGGTTATTTGTTTGGTTAGCTTCAGAGTGCTGCGGTGTTTTCAAGATTAATTTGCGGTCCGATTATCACCGGTTGAGGATTGAAGCTTTGGATATTTCAAAAACATCTTTTGGGACTCGATATGGTCATTATGAGTTTTTGGTCATGTCTTTTGGGTTGAGTAATTTCCCTGCCCCATTCATGGAGTTGATGAATCGGGTGTTTGACCATATCTCGACTTCTTTGTTATTGTGTTTATAGATAATATCTTAGTGAATTCCAACAGTGAGGTTAAGCATGAGGAGCATTTGCGTATTGTGCTTCAGAGATTGAGGGATGAGAAGTTGTACATGAAGTTCTCTAAGTGCGAGTTTTAGTTGGAGTCTTTTTCTTTCTTGGATCATGTGGTGACTAAGAAAGGTATTATGGCTTATCCAGCTAAGGTTGTAGCGGTTCGTGATTGGGATAGACCTATTTCGCCCACCAAAATTCGGAGTTTTGTTGACTTGGTAGGTTATTATAGATGTTTTATTAAGGGTTTTTCATTTATTGCAGCTCCATTGACTAAGTTGACTCATAAAAAGATTTTCATTTAGTGGTCTGATGCTTGTGAGGCAAGCTTCTAAAAGCTCAAGGACTTGTTGACTTTAAATCATATATTGGCTTTCGATGCTAGATTAGGTGCTGTGTTGATGCAGGAGGACATGGTGATTGCTTATGTATCTCGTCAGTTGAAGCCTCATGGGAGGAATTATCCTACCCATAATTTAGAGCTGTGCACAATTTTGTTTGCCTTGAAGTTGTGGAGGCACTACTTGTATGGAGTCCATTATGAGATCTTCTCAGATCATCGTAGCCTTCAGTACTTCTTCACCCAACGAGATCTTCATATGAGGCAACGTCGTTGGCTTGAGTTGCTTACGGATTATGATATGACTATTCTCTACCATTCAGGCAAGGCTAATGTGGTTGCGAATGCCTTGATCCAAAATTCGACTAGCATTGGTAAGTTGGCGCATCTTTTGACTCAAGAGAGGCTTTTGGCCTTAGAGATTCAGATTTTAGCTAACTAGATCGTTAGACTTGATATTTCGACACTGGGGCATGTTTTGGTTCTCATTAATGGAGCATATTCGAGCTCATTGGTTTGATGATGTTGGATTGAGGTTGATTCAAGATAAAGTGTTGAGTGAGATGATAAGGAATTCTCACTTGATTCAGATAAAGTTTTGAGGATTGGGGGCTGAGCGTATGTGCCGAGAGTGGTGATTGGATTAGATTGATCTTAGAGGAGGCCCATTGTTCTAGATATTCTATCCATCTAGGTGTGACTAAGATGTATCGTGATTTGAGACAGCACTACTAGTGGGGTGTTATGAGGCGAGATATAACGAATTTTGTGGATCGTTGCCTATGTTGTTAGCAGGTGAAGGCCGAGCATATGAGACCTGGTAGTTTTCTTCAGAGGTTATCCATTCCCGAGTGGAAATGGGAATGGATCACTATGGATTTTGTGACTGGTTTTCTCGTACATCTCATAGTTCTGACAGTGTTTGGGTCATCATGGATCGATTGACCAAGTCAACTCATTTTATTTTGATTCAGGTATCATTCAGCGCTGAGAGGTTAGCCCCTATCTACATTCGTGAGATTATGCATCTGCATAGTGTGCTGGTGTCCATTATTTTAGATTGAGGTTTTGTGTTCACATCTCACTTTTGGAAAGCTTTTCAGGATGAGTTGGGTACTCAGATTGATCTTAGCATAGCATTTCACCCCCAAACTAATGGCCAGTTGAGCGGACTATCCAGGTTTTGGAGGATATGTTTCACGCATGCGCGATTGATTTTGGTGGCCAGTGGGAGCAACATTTGGCTTTAGCTGAGCTTGCATATAATATTAGCTACCATTTCAGTATTGATATAGCTCTGTTTGAGGTGTTATATGGTAGGCGTTGTTGTTCCCCAGTAAGTTGGTGCGATGTTTCAGAGGTGAGACCTTGAGGCGCATACTTGCTTCGTGAGTCATTGGATAAAGTCTGGGTCATTCAGGATAGACTTAGATCGGCTCAGAGTAGGCAGAAGTGTTATGCTGATCTTAGACTTTGTGCCTTGAGATTTGGTCTTGGTGATCGTATTTTCCTTTGATTTTCACCCATGAAGGGTGTGATAAGATTTGGGAAGAGGGGCAAGCTTAGCCCCAGGTATATTGATCCATTTGAGATTCTCCGGATAGTTGGTGATGTGGATTATGAGTTGTCTTGCCCCTTGATCTATCAGTTGTTCATCCAGTTTTTCATGTTTCTATGCTTCGTCGTTATATTTCAAATAGTCTCATGCCATTCATTGGGAGTCGGTTTAGTTAGATGAGCGGTTGTCCTTTGTTGAGGAGCCGATTTCTATTTTGGCTAGGGATATTAGACAGTTGTGCTCTAGAGTGATCTTTGTGGTTAAGGTCCAGTGGCAACATTGACATGTAGATTAAGCTACTTGGGAGGTCGAGTTTGATAAGCATAGTTCTTATCCCCATCTCTTTGTTTATTCAGGTATTTTTTCCCTTAGTTCGAGGACGAACTAGATTTTTAGTGGTGGATGATGTAACGATATAAAAATTTGATGAAATATATGATATTTGTGATTTTGTGTGATTTGACTGTTTTACCCCTTTCTGTAGTTGCATTATGATATTTCTGGGGTATGGGAGTGATTGACATAATTTTTGATTCATTTTGGTATCATTTATGCGATATTGTGATTTTTGTTGGCTTCGAGAGCTTTATTTTAGACTTATATTGATATCTTTTGATCAGTGCGACAGATGGCCGAGCAAACTGCACCAGCAGCTCCGGAATATCGATTTTAAGCTTGGTAGACCTTTGTTCAGGTCCCGATGCACCCGATCTTATTTCGACCTATTGGTCGCAAAGTTGAAAAATTAGAAATATGAGTGTGGGACCCACATTTGATTGAAATGACCAAGGATGGAAAACCTGACTTCTCCAACAAATTCGAAATATCAATTTTAGAGTTTTAACATTTTTGATATGATTTTACGGCTTTTAAATTTCATTTTGGAAAATTGTAATTTCGGGGGTCGATTTTGTGAAAACGATGTTTTTTTGAAAATCTGATATCGCCATCGCGTCTGGAACATCAAATTTAGAATGATTTCATAGTTCGTTTGCATGTATCGGACTTTGAACAAATTTTGAGCACCCCGTCGAAGTCCGATCAACCAACAAAAAAAACTGCTATTGCAGAAAATCTACAATAAATAACATATTTTCACCCTTTTTGGCCCATTTTTTCTCATTTTAATCTTGGCTCTTGGGAGTTAAATCCTAAAATAGTGTGAGAGCTTAAAAATATAGTTTGTGAGAGTTTGAAAACTACATTAATACCCTTTTCTTGGTTTTATTACGGATTAAAGGTAAGAATTCACTATTTTCTTAGTAATTTCTTGATTAATTTCTCAAAACCCCAAAAATCTTAGGGCTTGAATTTAAACTCCAATTTCACTTCTTTTCACTTGAATAATATTTTTATCTTATAATTACTAGTTTTTCATCAATTTAATCCTTCAAACAACTCCAATTCATGATTTTAACCCGGATTTCAAAGATTTTACCTGGTAAAGCTCAAAAATAGTTTTTCTTCGATTTGAACACTGGTTTTGACTCAATTTAACTTGGGTTTCCAGCTGTAGGTTCCTATAACTATGAGGAACATGTTTTTGAAGTAAAATTTCAATTTTACCTTATTTTTCGAAAATCCATTTTGGGGGTCCGTTTTGATCCCGAACCAAAAGTAGTCAATATGGGTATCGTTGGTTTTGTATTGATGTATCAATTTTATATTTGATGTTTTTAGTAGAGTTTGGGAATTTTAGTGAAAAATAAAGTCGCAGGTTCAAGTGTAGTGGACCGGTTTCGGCTTTCGAGGTAGGTTATGGCTCAACTCTTTTAGACTGGGTTGGGTAGTAAATGATGATACAAAATGCATGTTAAGGGTGGAAATTAATCATGAAAAATGGCTATTTATCTGTTTTGCCCATGTGGTGACCTATATGTGATGTAATTGTTGAAATTGAGTTATTATGTGATATGTGTGGCCGTGTGGGGTCCTATGTGATATTGATAGCCTTGAATACATGCGAATAATTGTATTGTGTTGTTAAAATGCTTAATGTGGTACCATTGGTGTATTGTGATTATATTCATACTTTTGGCATATGAGACATGTAGAAATTCATGGATGAAATGAAAATAATGAGTGGATATTAGCTCATGTGGTTGTGGAAATGTATCATTATGGTTGGTTGTGAAAATATGTCATGTGGTTAGTTGTGAAAATACTCATTGTGATTGGTTGTGAGCACTACATCTTCATATCATACTTATTCATGAAATAGTACCACCGTGGCAACAACTGAGAAACACTGGCGACACCTTTTAAAAAGATATTGTAACCTTATAAAACCCTTTTCGAGGGATGTTCTGGAAAGGAGATATGAGATTTGTGGATTGTATACGGGTTGACGAACCACCCATGAGTCCTATGTTGGGAAGCTTTAGCTCCGTAGGTATATATAGAGATTGTGTGACGATCTCGGATGTTGTGCGACGACCTCGTGCATCATCATCATCATCATCATCATCATCGTCATTATATGCATTGCACTTACTTTATTGTGTTTACGTTGTGTTGTATTGCCTTATTGACTTGTCATCTATGTATTTGTCTTACCTTCCTTTACTTATATTTGATGATTTTGTATCTACATGTTCTCTCTTGTTCTATTTATATGTGACATAATGTATACTTGTGTTTTATGTCTTGGTGTGTTGTTGTAATACATGTGAGATATATTAGAATTGTTAGTGCAAGCGGTGTGAGCTACTGTTGTGGGACATTTTCTGATTGCAGATGACGTGCCCTTAGTGTATATTTTGTATGCTTTATTTACCACTTTGCTTGGTCGGCCTATGATACCTACTGAGTACAAGTGGACCATACTCGCTGTCGCACCCCATTTCGAACCGGCCGAAATAGCACACAACATATGGTGGTCATAGCGACGCTTACTGGTTTTTGAAAAAATTATTTGCTTAGTTTTTGAGTTACCACCTAACTTTTTAGGAAAATTAGGAAAATCATTTTTGTGGTAGAAAAACTCTGTTTTTAATCTGCAAAAACCAGTGAGATTCTACGTAAGAGTTTTGGTTACTCGAGGGGAAGGTATTAAGCACCCCTCAAAGCCTATCCAAAGATAGTCCTTAAAATTATCTTTAGAAAAACATTTGGGAAAGATTTTTTTTTCATCATTTGCAAAATATGAGAATTACACATATGTTTATTAAGTTCAAAGAAAACATACGAGGTACATAAATATACATTTTACGATATGCGAAAAGTAACATAATTTATTATCAACATACACACGTATGTTTCAAAGAGATGTGAGAATGAAGAGAGAGAATTTAATATTAGTATATACATAATAGAAAATTTAAAGATTTATAGTTTTATAAGAATATAAAGTCTAGTGACATATAAAGTTAAATTCGTAAAGGAATCACTTATGGTGTAAGGGAAAATATAACGTGTAAAAATTTATTTATTTATAAGTTATCATTTCGTCTTCAAAAATATGAATAATTATTTATTTCGAGAGTAAATTTATGCAAATGCATATTTCCCCAAAATAAAAATATATCAAAATATGTTAACGTATTAGTTTTTGAGTAAACTAGACTTATGCACTCTTAAAATATGGACAATCATGCTATTATCCAATTATTAAATAACTAAAAGTAGACAAAAATAAAGGTAATAAAAATACACCTATAAATATATAGTTGAAATAAAGTGTGGATAATGATAATAATAATTTCGTTTTAAGAAAATAAATAAATAAAAGTAGCAATAACAACATGTCGTATATGATAGAGTGTATTTATATGTACCTTGTGTTTTGGAGGTTTTAGAGTCTGAAAATTTAAAATAAACTTAGAAAATAAATGTGAAAAGTAGTCAATGAAAATCGCATTTTGGAATTGTCTAGGTATTTGCAAAATTTAAAAGGGTTTGGCCAGTTAAAGTCCTTTAGCAACTTATTTTTAAATATTTGATTTAGATGATAAAACTCATTGATTAATAATTTGAAAACGAAGGCTATCGCAAACCATTTTAATCATTTTCAAAAATGCATTCTTTCTTAATTTGAGATTGCACTTAAAACAAAGCTTTCCATTTATTTTAAAAAAAGAAGAAGGGTGATTCACAGATACAAAATTGTAAAATAAGTGTTTAACCATGTATCTTTGTTATGTCTACGGACGCTAAATGAATAAGCAATTGGCATAACAAAATCAACGCTAAGGGATTCAAAATTTAAATGAAAATAAGCAAAATAAAGTTAATCAATTTCAAGCAAAGCCACATACAAAAATATTCAAAGTAATACAAGGTTAGTAAGCAAGATGAATGATAACATAAAGAAGATAAGGGGCTAGATACTGTAAGTTCCTATTGAAGTGAGTAACTCCTAGCGACGTAGTCCCCCAAGCTCTTGTCATATGGCCGTTGACTTAATCTTCGGGTCAAAATGGAGTTTCAATCGAAATTCCAACTCTCGAGTTCACATGAAAAATAAAAGATAAGGATTAGAAAAGATTAAATAATTTAATAAGGTAAGAATGAAAATCAGAGAATTATTAAACAAGAGTTACTAGGATCAGATCACACTATTTGTTTCTTCTTATGAACTCGGCCACTTGGCTAAACAGAGAACACAAAATCATGACATACACTTCAATCATGTGAATATTTATGCCCCATATAATTTAGCTAAACCCATTCTCAAATGGAAAACACCCTCTGATGTTAATATGCATGCAATAGCCCAACCTTTCGGGACTCTCAGAGAAGTATATTATGTACAAAACTCCATCACGATAATTAATACATACAAAGTAGGTCAAAAAGAATAAAACACGATGCGATAAATAAATAAAATGACTACTAGCAGTTAGATTACATGTTCCTCACTCTTACCAATTTACGAGCACATGATGTATCTGCTAGTTCCATAATGTTTTCCATGCATATAAGGAATAATTGTTTTAAAAAGGGAAAGCTGGAAAACTACGTGCACAAAAATCTCCCTATCTTTAGCAAAGAAATTGACTATGTAGATGCCATATTTTGGCATAAGCAAAGTTCGATTTGGATGTTGTAAATACAAATCCATTCACCGTTTTAGAACCACATAAAATATGCAATCAATTGTAAAGAAAGGGGCTGGGAAAGCCATGATATTAGAATTCTAGTTACCAAATTCACGGGTAGATTACCACATCAGTAAGAACTCATTATCGAAATCGAACTAAGGCAAACAACATTTCTTAAAGTTGCTAGCAAAATGGATCAAAGGACCAGGGGGGAAGTAATGGTTCACATATTCAAACTCAAGATTTATTTCATTTGAGACTCAACTTGAAATTAGTTACAAATGCTAGTCAATCTAAATTCACCTAAGCACTCTTAAAACTCAAAATTTTAAACCCAATAGTTGGAAAAGATTCTTAACGTTGAATCGCCATAGATGACGTTTGGTGGGACACATGATATCTTACATGGATTACCCAAATACAAACAAAAGAAGAGGATAAAAACTAATAGTGAGCTAGAACTCTATAATGGAAGGAAGAAAAGATCAGCTAGTAGTCATTGAAGTAATGAGTCAAAGTATAATCATTTTCATAACTATGAAATCATTCGTAAGTGCAAACAAAGCATAACAGATAAAGGACCGGATTAATATTTATTTTTAGGTTTGAAATTAGGACAGAATAACCGAAGACAACACTTGAAATAAACTAATTGAACTACACTTGCTTTAAAATCCGATTCAAGAGGAGATTTTTTAAAATACTAAAACGAAATAACCACGCCATTGACAAATTATTATGAAAACATATAGTCACAAATCAGATAATTTTATGGAATCAAAAATTTATACTCAGTTATCAAAATTCAAGAAAACTCCATAGCTAACAAACTTGACAAAATTCGCGTAAAGATTTATTTTCTAGAATCAATGGCAACAACTTAAATTTTGGTCTAAATTAAACCAACACAACATGTCCACGGAATCAAAGAGGTATGAAAGAAGGAAGATGAAAGTGAGACGAAAGGGCGAATTTGTACCTGTGTTGGGCAGCAAATGAGGAACTTTTCGTCAATTATTCCGACAACGAACTTGATCTTCGAACTCGACTTTAATAGGACTCGTAAATAATAAAAAAATGAGAGTGTGTTGAATAGGAGCTGATATCGCGTGTTATATTTTTGTGAACCAGTTTTCCCTTTTCCCTCATCAAAAAACTTGTCCTCAAATAGGTAAAAACATGGATATTTATATGCCGATCCAGACTTGAAAGTCTGGATTTGAAACAAAAAAAAATTCAAGGAAACCAATGGCCAAATCAAAAGGGGTGTATTTGACATTCAAAAGTTGAAAGGGCTTCACGAGTTTGGAAGATTTTGTACATTTAATGCGAATTTGAAATAAAGTTTTCGTTGAAGCATCGATTTGGGTTTGAATTTCTAATCTTGATGGAATTCACGGGTTGGTATGGTCAAAAAGGATAGGAAATCTTGCAGGGGTGGCAGCTATGGCTGCCACGGAGCAGCTAGGGTTTCAATTTTGGGAAGATGGGATGAGAGGGGGAGAAGAGAAGAGGAGAGGGAGTTTGCCATTATTGTTGTTTTGGGAAAAGGAAAGAGATGTATCACTGCCTCTTGGAAAAAAGGAATCACGCGTGGTTGAAAAGTTTTTTGGGAAATAAAAAGAAATCTGATGTACTTGTGTTTATTCTGTTGACTGAAATACGGGCTGTCCGATCGTTTGATCGATAGTCCATGTTTCAATATAAGAACAAAAATAAAATTACAAATTTTATATATACGGGTAAATATAAAGAGTTGATTGAAAAAATGACTATTTTTTATCTGTCCAATTTTAATCGAAACAGTCCGAATAAAAATAAAATAAATTGACGGATCAGGTTAAATTGTATCCGTTGAGGTGGAATGGAAAAGTGGATATAGGAATTGTACTGAGTTTCGGGCTAATTGTCGGGCTCTTGGTAAAATAAAAGAGTCAGGTTCAAGTGAAATAAAAAATGGAATTGGATTATTGCTAGCCTGGATACTCCTTTTCTACTGAAATTAATTTTATTGATGCTTCCTGACATCCTAAAAATTATTTTTTAGTTTGACGTATACAAATTATAGACATTATTTGTATACACGTCCAATTTGATACCTTTTTGTGATTTAATATTAACAATATATATATTTATGTGTGTAAAAAGTATAAGAATATATTAAAATATATGTAAAAATAAGAATAAATTATAAAATATATATTTTATATAACAAAAGATGTGTATATAGCCACAATATCGTGTAAAAATAAAATTGAAAAAAAAATGTGAATGTGATTATCAAAAGATATTTTGTGATTTTGATATTAAAATATTTAATTATATTTAATTAACATATTTTATAAGATGATAGAAAAATAAATCCTCTTTTATTATTTAAAAATTTATAGAAAT
This sequence comes from Capsicum annuum, assembly GCF_002878395.1. Taxonomy (NCBI): domain Eukaryota; kingdom Viridiplantae; phylum Streptophyta; class Magnoliopsida; order Solanales; family Solanaceae; genus Capsicum; species Capsicum annuum. The sequence goes on along the minus strand of NC_061122.1, from coordinate 17,329,695 downwards.
AGAGATAAAAATGCGAATCTTATTATTATTTAATTTTCAAAAAATTATTTAGGGTCAAGAAGCATCGGAAAAGTAATTAAAGGAAAAAGGGTGAGCCAAAATTGGGTATCAACACTCATGCCTACTGCACCCTTTCGGTGCAGGTCCTAGCTCGAGTGCGCCTCAACTTGATTAACTCAAGCGATTGTTGGTGTTTCCCAGGTAGCGGTTGGACATTCATGCGTCTGAAGTTCACCTCTATCTTTCTATAGTAGTTATGTCTTTATTAGTATTCGGAGACAGTTATTATTCCTTTGTGGTTATTTTTCAGATGAATTTGACTCTTGGATTGTATTAGTAGTTCTTACACTATTGACACCTGATTTTGGGCATGATTGATATTTTGGATAAGTTCTTTCTGCATTGTCATTATTACTTATATGGTTCGGCTTCATTCTAGAAGTCTTACCTTGGAATATTTCTTTCTTTTCCTCTTTTCGTATCAGTTTGGGTGATAGGCTTACTTACCATGGTATGCCGTGACAAGTGCCACTATGACCCTCGTTTTTGGGTCGTGGCAGGATCATATTAAGCATGAAAATTCAAATTAGTCGAGTCCCAATACGAATACCGAACAACACATAAAAAAATCAAAAAAAAATTTAATACTATTAAAACATGCACACATTGAGATCCAAATAGAGAATGCTCTTTCTTCCTCAATGAAATGCGAAACTATCAAATTAATAACAAATAAAAATGAGAATATTATAAGTCAATTTTTTCATGCAAATTAAAAATAAAACTTTAAGAATTTTTAACATTAAAAGTATCTCGTTCTACAGTGCTTATTGATCAAAATATAACTATTGTTTATGCACAATAAATGAACTAAGGCAAGAAGGCATTATAAATTTTCATCTCGAAATGTGCATATAATTAGAAACAATTATCTCCAATAGGTGACAATTTAACCACTGTCATTTCTTTATGAAAGAATGTAACTGGAGAAAAAAAGTTTAATAAGTAAACAACGTTATGTTTTCGAAACTACAATGGACCAATCAATCGAGTTGAGAAGTTTTTCTTCTTTTGACACCATAACGTAATAGGATATATGAATTTTCGAAGCTACAATGAACCAATCGATCGAGTGGAGAATTTTTTCTTCTTTCGACATCATGGTGAAATAGGATATATGAATTCCAACAATATATACATTTGAGAAAAAAAATTAACAAAGTAATAATAGCATATCCATGATAGGATATGCTTCCTCCGAATAAGCTTTACATTATGCAAATCGAAATTAATTAAAATTTTAGATATCAAATATTTAGATGAAAAAAAAGGATCACAATAATAAATCTGAAAGAACTAAAGAAAGATGTGGAATGAAAAAAGATGAATTTTATGCGGTACAAATAATTTCTAGAGTATTTATAGTAGCCAAAGAATCAAGGGAGGGCATAAGATAAAATAAAACTAAAGTATTAGTAATTACAAATGAATAAATGAGCATTAAATGTATAAATTGCACTAATGACTGTTGTAGACACCTAATTTTATTCCTTCCAAAAGTCCAATTTATCCGTTTTTTGTCTCACCTTACCATGTACCCCCACCCATTCTACACTTTCCCCACAAGGCAACAAATACAACAAATCCTAACAAATTGAATCCTTAATATTCCTTTATCCTAACAAATTTTATCTCAACCAACTCACACACCTCGCCCAATCCCCTACCCCTATACCCCACGTACCCCCTACACCCTATCCCCTCATTCACATTTTTGGGGGTCTTTTCTTTAACAGATTATATACATACACGCGGGCCCCACTCACAATTGATACATATATTCACTCACTGGAAACTCTATGTAGACATCAGTCTCATAGAATAAATAGATACACCCACCTCACCAAATGATCCTCCATTCTCATTCACACGTACCACCACAAAAACACACTCTACACACCTATTGATAGATACACAATACCACCGATTCACGCAGATTGACTGAAAATAGATTCACAAATAACACACAACAAAAATCCACTTCAAATACCAACAACACATCGGGATACACTGACACCACCGAAAAATATACATCCCACTAGAAAACATACATATCACTATACACGGAGAGAGATTGAGAGAAAAAATAATGAGAAAATGAGGGAGATTGAGAGAGGAAGAGAGATTGAGAGAGATCAACGGGGAATAAAAAAATAGAGACAGAGTTGATTGGAACGCACGCCACTGTTACTATTCTGGTGGATTCTCGCCGGAGAATATCCAGCCAGCTTCAATTTCGGACCAAAACGACCTCATCAAAAAATGCAAAACCAGCGACTGGAAAAACCAAAACCTCCATCATCTCTGAACACAAGAAATTCGCAACCCACACGCGCCAGTTCCCATTTCAACCCAAAACTCCAATCGAAAAACTATTAATTAAAACCGATCAATCAGTTTATTGGGTCAGTTCAAATTTTGGGTTTTTCTAAGTCGGGAGTTCATTGTCGGGGATTTCTATCTGAGGTATTCCAGCACCGCTTTGTTGAATAATTCAATTGAAATAAAACATCAAATTGAGGTCCAAATTTTTAAATCTATCTCTTTCTATTTTTATCTTACTATGGAGTTGATGTTTTGATAGCTTGGCTTGCATGATTCATGTTGGGTTGGTGATATATTTTGATAGCGTGTTTGAGAAATTTTAATTGTCGTGGTTGTGACTTTGATTTATTGATTTCATATCACCATTGATTAATCATATGATAGGAATGATTTGGGGGAATGGATTGATCTTTGATAAGGTGAATATTGATTATTTTTTATTCATTGATGGATATTGTTGAAATTGATAGTATCATGTTTCAGATCGCTAAATGGGTAGGCAAATACTAAGTTTGGATAGGCAACTCGTAGGATTCTATATCATTGAATGTGTGAATGTCTGTCTTGAATGATTTCTCCATTTTTATTACATTTCATCAAATGTATTCATTTTTCGGGGAATGCCCCGAGGCCACATTGTACTTATTCAGTAGGGAATGCCCCGAAGTATCATGTACAAAAAGAAGGCTCGTAATCAAGGCCCAAGGCATTGGGTAAAGCATTGGAGCTTAGTCTAGGATTAGTTTAGAATAGGATCTATATTTCCATATTTTTCTATTTTTGGGACTGTATAACTCGGATGGATATTATTTTTGGTTTTGAACTTTGCTTGATTTGTTTGTTGATTGTTTTATGTGTTTTATGTGGTTTATACATTCATAGTGTTAAATTAGACAATATGCACCATCGAGCGATCGTGGTCGAACCACAGGATCGAGGGTTGACTAATACCTTCCCCTCGGTCAACAGAATTTCTTATCCGGAATCTCTGTTCGCAAATCAATTTAAAGAGTCAAATTATTTTGAAAAGGATTTTTCAAAGGTAACTTGGCATACCGGATTATACTAGGTGGCGACTCTGTGTTTTGATTGTTAAAAAGTCTTTTTCGAAACAAATTTTTAATTTTTTCACTTAATAATAAAAACCCTTTCGGACCTTAAAATGATAATCTTTTTGGTAAAAAAAGGGTGTGACAGCTCTGGTGACTCTGTTAGGGATTTTTCAGAATTCATGCTTACTTTTTGGAGTTGTATCAGCTTAGTTTGACGTTGTTGGTATATAAACATTGTTTGTGTTAGTGTTTGTGTTATTGTTTTATCATTATTGAGTGCCTACATGCTATTTTTTTTTACAGTTTTCTTTTATGTGTTATCGCTTTGTATCTGGCATCATTTGCATAACCCGAGCCAATTTTTTCTGCAACAAATTTTGGAGTATATGTCGTGTACATGAACTCTAGTTGAGTCACCCTTTAGGTCAGCCTTTAGGTCATGCTTAAAATAAGGGTGAATCAACTAGAGTTCATGTACACGACATGTTGGGGTCCACCAACATAGGTCAGCCTTTAGGTCATGCTTATCTGCATCATATTGAGACCTAGCGGGACTCACTTGGTCCTTTGTAGGAGACTCACCCCTAAAGCATCCCTACGTGCTAATTATTGCATCTTTGAGGATAACATGGTCATTTGACGGACTTATTTGGGAAAAGCATGTGCTAGCATTAAAGAAAAGTGTGTAGGCAAGCAAAAATTCAAAAAAAAAAAAAAAAAAAGAGAAAGGCGAGTCAGAAAAAGAGTTTCGTAGTTTTTAGAGTTCTTTATGGTTTTTGTCTTTTTACAATTCAAAATTTCAAAAAGATTTTTTTTACCTTTTGCATTCATGTTCTCAAAATACAAAAGCATCAAAAAGATTTTCCTTTTGTTTCTTTAGTAAGCATTCATAATTCGAAAATTCCAAAAAAGTATTTTTTCCAAGAGGACCTTTTATAAAACAAAAATTCAAAAATGATGGTAGAAGTTTTGTACATTTCATATAACGAAAATACCAAAAAGTTTTTTTCATAGTTGTTGGTGTCATTTTTATGTAAAGTGTCAAATTGAAAACTCAAAAAAGATTTTATTGATGTTTTCCATCGTCAGTCTTTGTCGTGTTTCTCAAGTTGTGGTTTAGTTTGTTCATTATTATTTAATTGTCCAATCTATACGAACTCACCCCTAATTCTCCTCTCTCGGGAGTGAGATACGTAGATAGCCTATTGTGGGTTCGGGGATCTTATCTTAAAAAAATTCAAAAAATATTTTCTTTACTCTTTATTAGAGTTGGTGTCATATATATCTCTAAAAGAAAACCATAAAAAGCTTTCCCTTTAATAATGTCAAGTTTCATTTTTGTATGAAATTCAAAATTGAAAACCCAAAAAGACTTTTCTTTAGTAATCATGGGTTTTATTTTTTATAGGAATCTGAAAAATTTAAAAAGATTTTCTTCACTCTTTATTTAGAGTAGGTGTCATACGCATCTTTTTAAAGAAAAACTACAAAAAAGCTTTTCCTTTAATAGGTTCAAGTTTCATTTTCATATGAAATTCAAAATTGTAAATCCAAAAAGATTCTTTTTTGGTAATCATAGGTTTCATTTTGTATAGGGATGTTAAAGCTGAAAAATTCAAAAAAAATTTCGTCAATTCTTTTGACAATTTATTATTTTCTTTTCTTCTTAAAGTTTCAAGGAAAAAAAAAGAGTTTTATTGGCCCTTTTGTAGCCAAACTTCACGAACTACGCACACCTGATTCTCCTCTCCAGGGAGTGAGATACGTAGGCCGAATTCTTGAGTTTGGTGATCTTTTCTAAAAGGAAAAAAGGTTTTGAAAAAAGGTGTTGAACTCTAACGTATTTGGTGTTTCTATTGTTCAGTTAGTTTAATGTGGTTAGTTTGTGACATTTTGGCTGGTCCTCCATATTGCACCAAGTCACAAAGAGAGTTATGGCCAACAAAGATACCGAGGTTGTTGTCACTAATCAGATAGGGAGTTCGGGGAATGAGAATTTAGGATCTAATGAAGAGATTCAGAAATTAAGGCAGCAAATGATAGAAATGCATCGAACTTGGGCTAATGCATTGCTGCCTCCTCTATTTCCCACTGATAATCTGGAATATCTTTCTAGCTTGCCTCCAGTGTCATATACATAATACCATATTTTTGTTGACACGCCACAACATGCATCGGGATTTACTTCGGGGCAACACTATCCTAACACTTCCAATATTCCTCTCTAAACTCCTCAATACAAAACTACCACATACTCGACTCGACCTATTATTCATGCTTTTACACCCCCCCCCCCCCCCCCATCTGCTAATTTTGATTTTCAACCACTGGTTGTGATTCCTCACTCTGCAGCACCACCCCTACCCGAATCTCCTAATTTTGATGTTCAACCATTAGTTGTGATTCCTCACTCTACAAGTGAGCCTGTATTGAATATTTCTAGTGAACAATATTATGCTCTCGTGCCCATATTTAAGTCGACTGGTCCTTATGACTACACTCAACCACCTGAATTTCCTCTTAACACTAAGAAGACTGTTATGATAGAAGAACAGAAGGAAATAACAAGAAAATTAAGAAGTTTGGAACTGGCTATGAAAAACTTCCAAGGACTTGAGGGTACAAAAGTGTCTCAGATAAAGATCTGTGCATGTTTCCAAGTGTTCATCTCCCGCTTGATTTTAAAATGCTGAAGTTTGAAAAGTATGATGGACATGGAGATCCTATAGCACATTAGACATGTTATTGCAACCAACTAAGGGGTACTGGAGGGAAGAAAGAATTACTTATGGCATATTTTGGTGAGAGTCTTTCAGGTCTAGCTTCAGAATGATTTGTTGACTAAGACATCGACAAATGGATTAGTTGGGATGACCTAGCTAATGAATTCATGAAACAATTCCAATACAATATGGAGTGGATTCCTGATGAGAAATACCTAACTAATATAAAAAAAGAGTACTGAAAGTTTCAAAGAGTATGCGATTAGATGGCGTGAACAAGCTGCTATGGTGAAACCGCCAATGAAAAAATTAAGATAGTGGAGGTGTTTATTCAAGAAAAGGATGAAACATATTATCAACACTTGTTACCTGTATTAGGCAAGCCATTTATTGAGGTCTTCCAAATGAGGGATATGATAAAGGATGGAATTAAGACCAATCGCATTGTAAGTTTTGCAATATTGAAAATGCCTAATTAAGAAATTCAAAAGGGTTCGGGAAGTGTTGGGGAGAAGAAAAATAAGGAAGATGCATCTGCTATTGTAGTTAGACAGTGGGCATGATCAAGAAGACCACGTTGTCGTTACTCTCAGGCTCAAGCCCAAGTTCATACCCAAGCTCTACAGAATCACTCCCAAAATCCATTATACTCCATTCTCCCACATCCATATCCAGTATACAATGCACAACCATTTGTTCAATCCCCTTCGTACTCACAATGGTGTCCACCAACTCCGCAGAGCAATCCTTCAACTCCATAAATATACCAAAGCCCTTCTAGGCCAGATTTTTGGTCCAAGCCAAACCATGAAATGAGGCAAAAGTCGAGGGATAGATTCACACCAATTGGAGAGTCATATGAAAGTTTATTTTAGAGATTGGTACAATGGGGAATGATCACTCTTCTCCTTAGGTATACTCCTGACCCACATTCAAGAAGTTTTGATCCTAATGTACGATATGCATATCATTCTGATGTTCAGGGTCACAGTATTAAAGATTGCCGTGCTTTGAAAAGAGAAATAGAAAAGATGATTCAAGATAAATCGATTATGATGCAGAACATTAACAGTGAAGAGAACTCTAGTCATGCTGATATGCAAACCAGTGGCTAAGATGTCAAGCTCAGCAATTGGAAAGTCACTCCTCTTTCTGCTAGGATGGATGTTTGGTAGTTTGTTTTGTTTTCTTTTCTATTATCCAATTTTTTTCAGGGTTGTAGTTCGAGATCTATCTTGTTTTGTCCCTTGTCATTTATGTTCAAAACCTTCTATCTTTTATTTCAACTAAATGAAGTTTTCCTTTTCCTTTGTGTTTTAAATATGCGTTATTTATTTGTTTTCTTTATACACTACATTTTATGTTGATTTTAGTGATATGACATGCTAGCGGAATTTTCAATCAGATCTTGAAATCCAGTTTTAGCATGAACTTTGAATCAGAGGGCTAAAGTTAAAAAAACATTATGCAAAAATAGGTAGAGTGCTGAGCATTTGGTGATAAGTTGAAGCCTTTTCTGAAAATTTAAAAAATTATTTTGAGAATCATAAGAATAGCTTGATCATCAACTGAAAGACATGTCTCAATTAGGTCAAATAGTGGATGCGTGATCCTATATCAAGAGGAACTGAAAGGAAATTAGCTTCACAAAATCATAAGTCATTCAATGTGAGGAATGTACAATAAAAGTGGAGTTGTATGCTGAACAAGTGCAGAAGAATTAGTGACGCACAGACTTAGTTAAAGTTATTTCTATAAAAAAGGTCACAAATGATCTTTATCTTTTATTTTCATAGTGCATACTTTATACTTGCATTTTTATGGATTGATATGACAGAGGCATTTTATTCAGCTATCCAAACATGGTGTCATCCTTTGTGAACCCAGTTTGAGCTTTAGTTCTATTTTCTTTCATATCCTTCTTTTGAAATCAACATAACAATTAGCAAAGTTCAAAGGAAAAGTATCGAGCAAAAAGTACAGTTAGAAAAAAATGTGTCAAAAAGAAAGAAACAAAGAGTGAGAAGAAAAATAAACCTAGAAAAGGTTTCAAAGAAAAAAGAGTCTGAAAAAAAAGAGAAGAGAAGAAATCAGAATCAAGCAAAGGAACAAGTTGTCGGAACTACACGTGACCTGATTCTCCTCTCTCAGGGGTGAGATATGTAGGTTGCCCTACTCTGGGCTCGGTCCAATCAAATAAATAATTTAGAGTCACCCAGCCAAAAGAAACTGGGGCATGGGTTAATCCTCATTGTTTGAGTCGATTCCAAAAATTGTAAGTCCCATCCAATTTCAAGTGTCGTTTGAGCCTTATGCCATAATTTCTTTGTAACCTTATCCAAAGTCCAAGTTACAACCAAAGAAAAACCTTCATATTAATCTTTGAGAATGTTAAGGCTAAGCATGAAATGGATATGATGACACATTTTGGGAACTACTCGTCTCCTTCCGCATAAGCAATTAGGAGAAAAATAAAAATAAGACAGTCATATTGGTGAAAACCCTCACGGGCACCATAAGGCGATGATAAGTTAAGAGAGATAAAAAGAGAGAGTCTTATTGGTGAAAAACATCACGAGCACTGTAGGAAGACTGTGAGTTGAGATAAATAAAAATAAGAGAGTCTCATTGGTGAAAAACCCTCACGAACATCATAAGGCAATGGTGAACTGAAAAAAAAAGAAAATGAGAGAGGCTTATGGGCGAAAACCCTTGAAGGCGTCACTAGCTGAATGAGGTATCCTAATGCAATGGGACCAGGGAAGTAACTTAGTTTTAGGGCCATTAATTCAAGAAAAATTGGTAGACAGTTTGGATGAAAGATCAAACAGCTTAATCCAAAAGGCGTGTCAAATCATTAGGGTTGATCGTTATTTTCAAATAAATTTTTCTTGTCTCTGTTTCAGTGGGGACATTCATTGTCTTTTCTTTCTTCTCTATATTTCTATTTCAATTTTCTTGAGTTAGTTATTCAATTGTTATCATTTGTCTCATGTCTTTGAGTCAAGTCTATGTCAAATTAAGTGAGAAAAGATTTCAAAACTGGCTACCAGCTTCTTCAGTTACACAAAGTAAGACAAAAGTCAGCACATAAAAGAGACATGATAGTAAGCCAAAGTAAGGCATGCAAAATTTTTTGTCAACGGACAAGTATGGGAACTCATGAAAATACAAAGGTTCAAAGGGTTTATCTTAGAAGCCTGGAAAAGCATAGATACTGTGTTGGTTTCAAAGTCACTCTTAATAACCTGAGTTTGGGTCAATGATGCAGAAAGTCAATGATATATGCTAATGGTTGGAAGCAAGGTTAAATGTGACAAGGGCAAGAGCGATCAATACGAAAGCTAAAACCATAAACCAGCCACTATATTTTAAACTCACAAGTTTTTTTTATGAAACAGGAAACACGTTTCCTTCAAATCGAGAACTTCAGAGCATAAATATTAAGGGTTTCAATGCCTCATATCTACTAATGCAGGAAGAAACGTTTCTATACAGGTTTGATAATCAAATCATGGTAAAAATTCATCATCCTATATCCCTCGGAGATGCACTTCTTTGTCCAGGAATTTCAGTTTTCAATTGCTAGGTGATACATTTCTTAAATTGAACCTTCACTCCTAGAAGACGTACCTTTTAGTCGAGTCATTCCCCTTGATTTCTATAAGACATACCTTTTAATCGAGTCATTTCCCTTGATTCCTATAAGATGTACCTTTTAGTCGTGTTATTCTCCTTGATTACTGTAAGATGTGCCATTTAGTCGAGTTATTCCCCTTTATTCCTATAAGAAATGCCTTTTAGTCGAGTCATTCCCCTTAATTTCTATAAGACGTGTCTTTTAGTCGAGTCATTCCCCCTGATTCCTATAAGACGTGGTTTTTAGTCGAGTCATTCCCCTTGATTCCTATAAAATGTGCGTTTTAGTTGAGTCATTCCCCTAGATGTGCCTTTTAGTCAAGTCATTTCCCTTAATTCCTATAATACGTACCTTTTAGTTGAGTCATTCCCCTTGATTCCTATAAGACATACCTTTTAGTTGAGTCATTACCCTTAATTCCTATAAGACATACCCTTTAGTTGAGTCATTCCCCTTGATTCCTATAAGACGTACCCTTTAGTTGAGTCATTCCCCTTGATTCCTATCAAACGTACCTCTTAGTCGAGTCATTCCCCTGAATTCATAAAAGATGTAACTTTTAGTCGAGTCATTCCCCTTGATTCCTATAAGACGTACCTTTTAGTCGAGTCATTCCCCTGGATTCATAAAAGACGTAACTTTTAGTCGAGTCATTCCCCTTGATTCCTATAAGACGTACCTTTTAGTTGAGTCATTCCCCTTGATTCCCATAAGACATACCCTTTAGTCGAGGTATTCCCCTTGATTCATATAAGTGTACCCTTTAGTTGAGCCATTCCCTTTGATTCCTATAAGATGTAATTTTTAGTCGAGTCATTCCCCTTGATTCCTATAAGATGTACTTTTTAGTCGAGGTATTTCCCTTGATTCCTATAAGATGTACCTATTAGTCGTGTCATTCTCCTTGATTCCGAGAAGATGTACTTCCTAGTCGAGTTGGTCCCTTTGATTTCTAGAAGATATACTTCCTAGTAGAGTCATTCTCTTTATACCTAGAAGATGTACTTCCTAGTCGAGTCATTCCCCTTGATTCCTAGAAAATGTACTTTCTAGTCGAGTCATTCCCTTTGACTCCTAGAAAATGCACTTTCTAGTCGAATCATTCCAATTAACCCATAGAAGATGCATTTCTTTGTTCGGGGTTTTCAAGTAGTTATGATGTGATTGTCACAAAAGTTCTCTGATGTTAAACTGGGGCAAAAAATTTAATTCCTATTTTTGGAATTTTACTTTTCCGGCAAAATGAAATCTCTCTTTATAATAACCTTTGTTTGGGATAATTTTCTTTCTAATTTTGATGTGATTTCAGGAGCCCACCCAAAGAATAGGGTGGATAAATGGAAAGTTAAGCAACAAGGTGAAGAAGTTGAAAGTCAAGCAACAAGGTGAAGAAATTGAAAGTCAACAGATTGAAAAATAGCAAGTCAGGGGCCCACCTGGAGAACAGGGTGGATAAATTAGAAGTCAAACAACAAGTTGAAAAAATTACAAGTCAGGAGCCCGCATGAAGAATAGGGTGATGAAACTCAAGTCAAGAATCCAAAAGAAGCTGCACAGATATGATTTTGGTAATTTCAGTTATCTTTTTAACTTGTAATTTTCATTTTTGATGTAATAATAAAGTCGCAGACCAGAATCTCGACAGGACCTCACTCGACTCTCCAAATCGGTAGAGTCCCTCTGCTTCCAACCCTTTGAGATACCTGTGACTTGATTCTCTCATAACTTGGGTAGGAAGGATGTCCTAAGTTAAGACCCGGTTGCTCTTCTTCCTTCTATTTCTTTTCTTGAATAATGGTCGGGTCAAAATTTGGTCTTATTGTCTACTTTTTTGTATGAAAACACTTTGTGTTTACACCCAAAAAGGGGCATGATGTAGACACCTAATTTTGTCCCTCCAAAAAATCCAATTTATCCATTTTTGTCTCACCTTACCACGTACCCCCACCTATTCTACACTTTTCCTATAAGGAAACAAATACAACGAATTCTAACAAATTGAATCCCTTATATTCCTTTATTCTAACAAATTTTATCTCAACCAACTCACACCCTTCACCCAACCCCTACCCCTATACCTCGTACCTCCCTATACTCTATCCCCTTATTCACATTTTTGGAGGGTCTTTCTTTTAACCGATTATATACATACATGCGGGCCCTATTCACAATTGATACATATATTCACTCACTCAAAACTCTATATAGACATCATTCTCACAGAATAAATAGATACACATCCTCACTAAATGATCCTCCATTCTCATTTATGTGCACCACCACAAGAACACACTCTACAAACACACTGATAGATACACAATACCATTGATTCATGCAGATTGACTGAAAAACAGATTAACAATTAGCACACAACACAACTCCACTTCAAATACCAATAACACACTGGGATACACAAACACCATCAGAAAAATGCACATCCCACCGAAAATGATGCACACCACTACACATGGAGAAAGATTGAGGGAGATATTGAGAGAAAAAATAGTGAGAAATAGGGGGAGATTAAGAGAGGAAGAGAGATTGAGAGAGAGATCAATAGGGAGTAGAAAAAATATATAGAGAGAGTTGATTGGAACGCACACTGATGTTACTATTCTGGCGGATTCTCGCTGGAGAATATCCTGCTAGCTTTAATTTTAGATCAAAATGACCTCATCAGAAAATGCAAAACCAGCGACCGAAAAATCCGAAACCTCTATTGTCTTTGAAACACAAGAAATCCGCGACCCACATGCTCTAGTTCCCGTTTTCGACCCAAAACCCCAATCAGAAAAATATTAATTGAAACGGGTCAGTCAGTTTGTTGGGTCAGTTCAAATTTCGGATGTGTCGAAGTCGGGAGTTCATTGTCGGGGATTTTTTTCCGAGGTATTCCGGCGCTGCTTTGTCAAACAATTCAATTGCAATAAAACTTCAAATTGAGGTCCAAATTTTCAACTCTATCTTTTTCTATTTTATCTTATTATGGAGTTGATGTTTTGATATCGTGGCTTGCATGATTCATGTTGGTTTGGTGATATATTTTGATAGTGTGTTTGAGAAATTTTAATCGTCGTGATTGTGACTTTGATTGCTTGATTTCATATCAACATTGATTAGTCATGTGATGAGAATGATTTGGGAGAATGGATTGATCTTTGATAATGTGAATATTGATTACTTTTGATTCATTGATGGATATTGTTGAAATCGATAGTATCATGTTTCAGATCGCTAAATGGATAGGCAAATAATAAGTTTGGATAGACAAATCGTAGGATTCTATATCATTGAATGTGTGAATGTCTGTGTTGAATGATTTCTCCATTTTAATTACATTCCATCAAACGTATTCATTCGTCGGGGAATGCCCCAAGGCCACATTGTACTTATTTATCGAGGAATGCCCTGAAGTATCATGTATGCAAAGGAGGCTCGTGATCAAGGCCCGAGGCATCGGGTAAAGCATTGGAGCTTAGTATAGGATTAGTTTAGAATAGGATCAATATTTCCGTAGTTTTCTATTTTTGAGATTGTATAACTCGGGCTGGATATTATTTTTGATTTTGAACTTTGCTTGATTTGTTTGTTGCTTGTTTTATGTGCTTTATACATTTATAGTGTTAAATTAGCTGATATGCTCCACCGAGCTACCGTGATCGAACCACGGGATCGAAGGGTGCCTAACACCTTCCCCTCGATCAATAGAATTTCTTATTCAGAATTTCTGTTTGCAAACCAGTTTAAAAAGTCAAATCGTTTTGAAAAGGATTTTTCAAAGGTGACTTGGCACACCATATTATGCCAAGTGACGAATTGTTAAAAAGTCCCTTTCAAAATAAATTTTTATTTTTGTCACTTAATAATAAAACCCTTTCAAACCTTAAAATTGACAATCTTTTTGATAAAAAAAAAGGGTGTGACAACTGCTGCAACGCGTAGGTCACCTTCCATTTGGAAGGACTAATTTACTACCATATATATATATTTAATGTAGGAAAGAGGATTTAAGAAGTAGTAAATAATAATTATAATAAAGGAAGAAAACTTTTATACTTTTTGAAAGATTTCAGAACCAAAAAATAGAAAAAAAACTCTCAAAATTCTAAGAGAAAAAGATGAATAATCATACTTGCCAATAAAGCATGCAACATCAGCATCAGCTTGCTCATAATCTTCCTTCATACATACTTACTATTATTTATTTGTTTCATTACCTTGGTATGTAAGTTTTTAGTATAAAAAATTTAGTATTTGATCATTATAACATGCGTGACCTTCGTCTTTGAATATAAATTCGGGCAAACAATACGGAGTTTAATTATAGAAAATTTCGATATTTTGCATAATTAATGAAAATTTTGATTTCGGGTCTGTCGAGATACATATTAGCACCCGATTCATCCAATGAAAATACATTTTTCCTTTGTACAGATACATAATTAGTTACGTTCTCTATATATTTTTTTTATTTTGGGTCTGTTGAGATACATAATTATCTCTCGATGCATCTAATGAAGATATATAATTAGTAGAATTTCTTATAATTACGTTGTAAGGATAAAAATTTATATAAATATGATAAATTAAGGTGTATATTTATGTTATTTTTTCTATAAATTCATTGTTATTCTAAGTTACTTATTTAGGGACTAACAATTCTAATTGTTGCATGTTACAAAAAAAACAGTAATTATTATAAATTGGTATATTCACACCAATCCCGTGAATACCAGAAATGTGTTAGTTTTACGACGTGTAATTACAAAAACATCAAAATGGGATTATCAAAAGAATGTAAAGGCTTCTGCCAATTCATATGTTCTGTCTTTCTAACACTTTTACACATTTTTTAAAAATATATATATATTGAATAACATTAATTATAATTTAAATTACTTTTCATCTTTCTTTAAGCGTCTCATTTAGTTGTGATCAGGAAATTATTGAAATCAGTAAGGAAATATTTAATAGGATTTTTGAAACGTGCTTGCCACATATAAGATTCAGTAACACTTTCAATAGTTGTGTGATGCCTACTTTTCCAATTAATAATTATTTTAAAATTTAAACTAATACTATAGTTTTCTTACGTGTATATATATTGCTTCATTTTTTCATTTATGACTAAGATAAGATTTGATTTGATTTGCAATATATAATGATGGATAAAACATAATTGGAGATTTTCAGACGCACTATGATTGTACAACTTGTCGAGATAGAAAAATTGAATATTTTTGTTTTCAACCCTGAAATTAGAAATTTCATATATATATATATATATATATATATAGTTATAAAACATTAAAGAACAAGAAGAAGAGTAGAGAGAATAGAGAGTAATTTTTATTTCTTTTTTTGAGGGATCTCTTGATGGAGTAATTTACAATGAAGGAAACCTTCTATTTATAGGAAAATTTACTGCTAGTTTGAGTAAAAGACAGATGCTTCAAATCCTAAAAGATATCAAAGTAGATCTTATTAGATCTTGATAGACATTCACTGTAATGTAAATACATTTGTAACACTCTCCCTTGAATGTCTAGATACATAATGTGCTTCGTTAAAACCTTACTAGAAAAAACTCAGTAGGAAAAAAAATCTAGTGAAGGAAAAAGAGTACATATTTCTAACAAACGCATATCGGTTGCTGCATTCAAAACCTTACAAGAAAATCCTAGTGGGACAAAACCTCGTAAGGGAAAAAGAGTACACCGCGTATTAACTCCCCCCAATGAGAACATCCTTGAACCTTTGCATCCTGATCTGGTGCACCATCTTCTTAAAAGTTGTAATTGGAGAAAACTTGGTGAATAAAGCGACAATTTTACTTGAACGAATCTGTTGCACGTTGATATCACCATTCTTTTGTAGCTCATGTATGTAGAAAAGCTTTGATGAAGTGTACTTTATTCTATCTCCTTTTATGAATCCTCCATTAAGATGTGCTATGCATGATGCATTATCTTCAAATAAAATTGTGGGTAGATTATCATATTTCACACCAATTTTTTCTCGAATGAGATGTATAATGGACCTCAACCATACCTATTTTTGTCTTGCTTCATGAATAGCTATATCTCTGCATGATTCAATGAAGTGGATACGATAGACTGCTTTGTATATCTCCAAGATATTGCAGTACCACCACATATGAACACATAGCCTATTTGAGACCGAGCTTTATGTAGGTTAGATAAGTACCCAAAATCAGCATGACCAATAAGATCAGGACTGCAAACTTGCTAACAAATTAACTAAAAAAAATGGCTATATCAGGCCTCGTAGTATTTGCAAGATACATTAGTGGATCAATTGCACTAAGATATGGTACTTCATAACCAAGGAGTTCCTCATTCTTATCTTGAGGTCGGAATGGATCCTTATTCAATTTTTGCATGTTTCTCATAAAAGCAAATACTCTATTGCTTTTGAAAACTCCCCAAGAGTTTCAATGATACTCAAATCATCAAATTATATCTTATGAGGATAATAAAAAGTTTTTCAGAAACTTTATATGCTTCAGTCATTTTGAATCCTTTAGGGATAGTCATATGGATGTTTATCCAACATGTCAAGTGTGACATATTCAAGTGTCTGGACTGCAAATCAAATAAGTTTTACGCTTACCAAAATACATCCTTTCAGGTCCCTTGATAAATATTTCTACGCCAGCATGCTTAAATAAACGTAGAATTTGGATCCTCGTAATCTTTCACAATATTTCTCCAATATTGTATCAAAGATATTGATGATATATCATTTTGTATCGATTCATAGTTTGAGATAACATATTGAGATCTCATCACTTCATTATTTTTAGGTACCTGAACCTCTTATAAGGTTTCATGAAGTGTTATGTTGTAGGCTCTTTAAGAGCATATTGCCTTCTTATTTTGATTATTTGCTCCTAATTTTTTTAAGGATCATTATATTTGGAACTGATTAATCTACCATGCTTCATGCATGCATAGACTTTGTCCTTTATAAACACAAAATAGGAGCACTTGCAGCTTAAATATGAGATGTATTCGACATTCGACTTGAATTATCTTTTGAATGAGGATCTGATGATAATTCCTAACATATTTCATAACTGCTTATAATCTCCCCTTATGTTAGAAAAACTAACATACATCCTCCATCTTTGTGCATCATGGTATATTCATTAATCGTATACCGCACATCAAAACTATTAGATGGAATAGTTGGTTCTTGACCTTGAACCAATTAAGAGAAAAGAAATAATCATAATATATTGATCTAATGCATACAAGTGCTATTGTATGAAACATATCATATTTCATACCAATACATGAAACTTTGTTCTCGTTAGTAATGGTTCAGCTATTTATGGAAGACATTCAATGCTAAACCATCATCATCAGGATAAATAATCTTGATTACACAATCTAAAAATTATGCTCAATTTATATTGAGCAATTAACTTTATGAATGTCAAACGTAGGTTGACAATGAATGTACATGTGATCATCTTATTGATGCATCTTTTCAATATATCAAATAGATGAACGGGCCCTTATTCACCTTTTATACATTTTAGATTTTAAGGGATCCAATCCCAAAATTAGTTGGTCCAACCAACTTATCATGAGAACAAGAAATATTAAAAGTAAAGAAGAATTTTTTTAATTTCTTCGATATATGTTCAATACTCAGTATGCACATCCCCTGACCCCACTATGTGAGAATATACTGGGTTTGTTGTTGTTGTTGTTGTACTCAGTATGCACATCTTTGAAATGTTGCAATCGTTCATGTCAATTTATGAACTTTTATTCTAGTAAACTCCAAGTTTACCAAGATATGTACCTTTTACTTTAGTAACTTTCAAATTTACTATTACATGAATACATTTCAGATTTATTACTTTTGAAGTAGATTAAAATTATTCAACCTCTTTCGGAGGTGAGTTGTGATACAATCACAATCAAGTGCACGTTTGCATTAATAAGTTTCTCATTCCCCAGGAATGAAATATAATCGTGCCTTAAGCCTATCAAATTATGATAGCTTATAACCTCTTTTAAGATTTTTCTACTTCAGAAGCAAATCGAGGCATATATATGATATAGAAAATTTTTCTCTAATATATCTTATAATCATATAAGCGTGTGAAAATATCATTACTTTTGATGATCATTATCATATTGTCCTTCCACGCGTATATTCGTGCATTCAATCACTTATCTTCTTTCAGACATATTATGCACTGCTACCACATACACCTCAAGAATGAAGTAAGTTGTCATATTTCAGACTTATCATATATTGCTACCATATTCACTTCATGGAATGGATCATATTCAATGGGTCGAATTTCATGACTTTTCATTAAACACCTATTATTTTGACTTAGCCATCATAATATCTTCAATATGGTGTATTGAGATTCAAACTCAACATCTTATCCATATAAAAGTGTCTTAGGCATGAATCAATGAGACTTGAATCCAACATATTATCATCCTTTTTGATAATATTGTTCTTGAGGAATAAATTTAAAATATAAATGGCTCCAAATCAATTATTTTTCCTCATATCCAATAATAATTATATTAGTAGTAGCAAAAGAAAGATAACATAAAGAATTACTAACATTGAAATCCTTCAGATTTATAATCTCACCTTGTTTGGTAGAATCTCGTGCCGATAACGTGTTATAAAACACTAAAGAACAAGAAGAAGAGTAGAGAGAATAATCGTGTGTGTCTGACATGATAGTATGACATCCCCAAGCATGTGTAAATTTGTACTTGATTAGTGTTGTTGAAAGACCTTAGTGAACAATTCAAGATATGATGGTTGTAAATTCTCCAATTATGTGCTCTCTAATATTTGCTAAGCTTTTAATACATGCCAAGTGGTTAGCAAGTAAGTTGAGACATGATAGTATGAATTTTTCTCAAATCATGTGATATCCAAATACATGTCAAGACTAATTTAGGTGTGAAGTACATGAGGTTAGACCTTGTTAAAGGAAGTATAATCTAGTAGTATGTTTCCCTGCGCTAGTATATGTTGATGTTTCCTAAATGCTTGACACGATGCCTTAATGATTGTAAAGGTGAAGGTATGTTATGTTTCCTAAATACTTGAAGAGATTCTTTAATGATAAGGATGATGAATGAATGATTGTGTTGATAAATGAATGATTGTGATGATAATGATGAATGAATGGTTGTGATGAACGGGCCCTTATTCACCTTTTATACATTTTTGATTTTAAGGGATCCAATCCCAAAATTAGTTGGTCCAACCAACTTATCATGAGAACAAGAAATATTAAAAGTAAAGAAGAATTTTTTTAATTTCTTCGATATATGTTCAATACTCAGTATGCACATCCCCTGACCCCACTATGTGAGAATATATTGGGTTTGTTGTTGTTGTTGTTGTTGTACTCAGGATGCACATCTTTGAAATGTTGCAATCGTTCATGTCAATTTATGAACTTTTATTCTAGTAAACTCCAAGTTTACCAAGATATGTACCTTTTACTTTAGTAACTTTCAAATTTACTATTACATGAATACATTTCAGATTTATTGCTTTTGAAGTAGATTAAAATTATTCAACCTCTTTCGGAGGTGAGTTGTGATATAATCACAATCAAGTGCACGTTTGCATTAATAAGTTTCTCATTCCCCAGGAATGAAATATAATCGTGCCTTAAGCCTATCAAATTATGATAGCTTATAACCTCTTTTAAGATTTTTCTACTTCAGAAGCAAATCGAGGCATACATATGATGTAGAAAATTTTTCTCTAATATGTCTTATAATCATATAAGCGTGTGAAAATATCATTACTTTTGATGATCATTATCATATTGTCCTTCCACGCATATATTTGTGCATTCAATCACTTATCTTCTTTCAGACATATTATGCACTGCTACCATATACACCTCAAGAATGAAGTAAGTTGTCATATTTCAGACTTATCATATATTTCTACCATATTCACTTCATGGAATGGATCATATTCAATGGGTCGAATTTCATGACTTTTCATTAAACACCTATTATTTTGCCTTAGCCATCATAATATCTTCAATATGGTGTATTGAGATTCAAACTCAACATCTTATCCATATAAAAGTGTCTTAGGCATGAATCAATGAGACTTGAATCCAACATATTATCATCCTTTTTGATAATATTGTTCTTGAGGAATAAATTTAAAATATAAATGGCTCCAAATCAATTATTTTTCCTCATATCCAATAATAATTATATTAGTAGTAGCAAAAGAAAGATAACATAAAGAATTACTAACATTGAAATCCTTCAGATTTATAATCTCACCTTGTTTGGTAGAATCTCGTGCTGATAACGTGTTATAAAACACTAAAGAACAAGAAGAAGAGTAGAGAGAATAATCGTGTGTGTCGAGAATAATCGTGTGTGTCTGTATGTATGTTTAAATAATTGTGGTATTAGGATGACTCGTATAATCTATCTATTTATAGGGCTATGGCCAATGTATTGACATATATACATAAAATTAAAAATTAAGAAAAAATCTCCGCGTGTATGACTGGAGAAGCTAGAGATAAAACAAATAAGAATATTGCTCTTATTTTTTTAATCTGTTTTTTTAATAAAATGATTTTTTTTTTGGTAACTCATGACATTTTAAGATCTCAAAATTAAAGAACATTGTGGTGCATTCTACATATGTTTAGTTTAAGACTAGAAGATTCAAAAGTCTTTTTTATTTTCTTAACCTCTATGTCAAGCTGTCAATTAAACAAACAAATTAAAATGGAGAAGGTTTTTTATTTGCTTTTATTCAATTGCCAAGAGAACATTACATTCTGAGTGGTGTTGTATACGCAAAAAGTGAAGCTTCACCTGACCTCAATACAACACAATCTATACAAGATTTGGTGATACAATCACCCAATTGATGAGGGAATTAATACTGAACTAATGTCACATACATTATCCATGTATATTGGAAGAATTAAATTTGATTAATAAAAATATTACATTATATATAAGATGCATGCATCAAGATTTCTACTCTTTGGCAATAATATTATCTAGCAGCATGTACGTATTATGTACATATGCCTTATTTATTTAAAATTGCAATGGAATTATGAAACTTTGTGAAACAAATTTAGCTGGAATATTGCTATCTGACGAACGGAAATGATGTAATATTAATTTATGTATTACTAATATTTGTATAACTCTAACTAGTAACCAAACAACTCTTAATTGATTAATTGTAGCAGAGTTTAGAGTATTTTATGTGTAGTATTGTCTGTAATGGTTAGAATCTGTATTAAACTAAATTAAAGAGGCTTCTAATTGTAACACGTAGTATAGTACTTAGTGAATAAGAAGAAAAGTGAATTGGATGATAAGTACTCTTTATCAATATCAATCAAAAGTTTAATGTTCGAGTTTTTGAAATGGATTTTTGTTTAGTAGGGAGCATTTCATCTCCACAAATGGGATTTTTCCATATAAATTTAAATTAATCGAATCCCAACATAGATACTTGACACCGAATGAAAAGAAAGTGCAAATTCCATCCCTAAATGCAATAATATACTTGAAAATAAATGCCTATGTAAATGGTGTAAGAAATTACATGTTGTACGATTCATCATTACCAAAGGTTGGTGGAGTTGTAACTTCTCATTCTTTTTTTTTGTCCTTGTGAAGCTGCATGTAGATTCTCCATTCTTAATTAGAAATTTCAATTTTTCCGAAGCTTTTGGTAGCACAACTCTGATGACAACAAGTTTTCTGCCCCTTTGAGGAGGAAGCGACAAAAGTTCTTTTGCGATTTCAAGAGAAGATCATGATGAGATAAGTCCTTTATCAATATGATTGGTGTTGTATGTAACTGAGGCATCCTTACAGGCCGGTAGACTTGAACCTCGTTCCTACATGACCTAATCAATTTGATCAGGCACAATCGCCGTCTATTTTGATTGTACAAATTTTTTATAACACACAAGTTCACGGCGAGATGAATCGTTTATCATTATACAATAATAGGGTGTCAACTTTGCTGATAGATTTTTGCTATCGTCGTCTATTTTGCTGATAGATTACGAATTCCCGTTACAAAAGAAGAGTACAATCGAAGCAAGGTAATTACAAAAAAGAAACTATTTTCACACCCAAAGCAAGCCCTAAAACAGTAAAATTAAACACATAAACCCTAAATTTCTTAAAGAGCAAGTGAAATTGGCAACAACCTTAGTGCCTTCAGAAACAACATGCTTTGCCAATATTCGCTAGGAAGTACCAATCTCATAGCAGTTTTTTCGAAGATATCGTCGATAAAATTGCCTATTATTGCCATAGCTTTTCTTGAGATTCCAATATCGGGATGAGCTTGCTTCAACACCTTGAAGATGTAGATCTTGAAAGTCTAGACTGTATAGGGAGTTAGAAGATGGATGAAGACGATGATGCCTTAACCATAACGTGTAAGAAAACTTGATAAAAAATATATATGCACACCGAACAATTAAAACCAACTAATAAAATACAAATATAAGCAAGACCAATCTTACAGAAGTCTAGAAGACTCCTGAGCAAGTTTTTCGAAGATATCATTGATGAAACTGTTCATAATTCCCATTGGAGACACGTGATTTCGTCCTCTTAAAGTTCAATTTTATTCACTTTTACCCATTTTTATTTTATCCTGCCGTGTACCCTCATCCATGTTATTATACCCTCACAAAATACAAAAAAATAACAAACCTTGTCTTATCTTAATATTCTAACAACCCATCCAACTAAAAATTGACAACACATCCTAACCCCTACCCCTCCCACCCCTACCCCACGTAACCACCCCTCCCCTACATTTCTTTGACAAAGAAAAGAGCATATAGACTCCATTTTTTCCATTTTTAGAGAAGGGGGACTCCATTATTTCTTTATTTTCTTTCTTTGATTCAACACATAGACACCCATATTCAACACAGATAGAAAGCAGACACATGACCGGAGAGTGAATTGAAGAGAGAAAGAGTAGGAAGAAATGGGGAGCAGGGGAGCTCTGACGAGGGAGATAGAGATTGGAATAGTCGAGAAAGAGATCTAGAGAGTGAAAGTCAGAGAGATTTGAGAGAAAATTGACTGGAGAGAGAGGAAACCAAGAAAGAATCGGGGACAGAGAATAGAGAGTCGATTGGAGATGGGTTGAAGAGAAGCTGACTGGGTGTTGAGTTTTTTTTAGCGATTTGTTCGCCGGAATCGTCCATCCGTTGTCGGACTCAGTCGCCGACCAGACCCATTCCCACGAGCTCTTCCACCGCTCTAAAAACTGATCAAAACCACACTATATTGATTTAAATACCCAACCCATTTTTCTCAATTTTTGCCCTCACCGAGATCACTAAAGCTCCGGTGCAGTGAAAGCAACGACCTACAGTCTCGAAAATTCTACAACTCCGATCGATCGAGTTCGACGAAGTTTCGGCGATGCGACAATAATAACTCAGCTTTGTCTTCGATCGAACCTTCAGCAGAAAGCGTGCACGGGTTGGTCGATCGTTGTGGTTTTATTGTGATTTTTGATAAAAACAATAACTCCGTCGAATTAGTTCTGAAAACCTGCCAAAAAATGCCTAAAATTGGTGATTGAGCCTCCAAAACTGTTGTATTTCATGGGGACTATTTCGGGGTTGATTGGTTTCTTTCTTGGGGTTTGATCGAGTTGGAGTTGGTCTTCTGTTGAGGTTCGAATCAAAGGTTTCGAATGCAGAGAACCCGAACTTAATTGGAATAATACGTTGATTTCGAAAGCTTCTTCTAAGGTCCAATTTTTTCAACTCCTTTTCATTTTACTCAATTTGATATATTGATGTTGTGATTTGCGTGTTACATGATGATTGATAATATATTTTGATCGCATGTTTGAACATCTATGATTGTCGTGGCTTTGATTGGGTGTTTCTATAATGAAGTTGATTGTTTGATCAAAAAATGAGATTTGAGGGGGCAGGAATTGAAAACATTGATAAAAGTGAACATTAGTTTATGTTGATTCATTAATAGTCGCTTAATTCGGGATAAGCATCGACTTGGTTAAATTCGATAGTCTCGTGTGATAGGTCGATTCGGATAGGAAAATGTAGACTCGGGTAGGCAAATTTAGAAATTGTATTTGGTTGAATATGCGTGAGAATGAATGTTTTCTACTTTATCGCATTTGATTCAAATGTATTCATTTAGCTGGGGAATGCCCTGAGGTCTTCTATACTTATTCATCGGGGAATGCCCCGACATATCATGTTGGCGGAAAATGATCGTGATGAAGGCCCGCGGCATCGGGTAAGGCATTGGAGCTTAGTCTATATTTAGTTTAGAATAGGATTTATATTTTCGTATTTTTCTATTTTTGGACTGTATAATTGGACTGGACTTTACATTTTGAATTGTTTTGTTTTGTTTATTGTTTGATTATTTTTCGTGCTTTTGTGTGGTTTATACATTTCTTAGTGTCAAAAAAATAGTCGATACACTCTACCAAGCGACCGTGGTTGAACCACGGGTTCGAGGGGTGTCTAACAACTTCCCCTCGGTCAATAGAATTCCTTAGCCGGAATCTCTGCTCGCAAACCAGTTTAAAGAGTCAAATGGTTTTGAAAAGGATTTTCCAATGGTGACTTGGCACACCAGATTATGCCAAGTGGCGACTCTGAATAAAAAATGTTAATAATCCTTTTTCAAAATAAATTTTCATTTCTTGTCACTTAAATAATAAAACCCTTTCGAACATTAAATTATAACCATTTTTTTGGAGTCGAAAAAGGGGGTGTGACAGCTCTGGCGACTCTGCTGGGGATTCTTTTCAGAATTCGAGCTTATTTTTGGAGTCGTATCGGCTTTGTTTGGCATTACGAGTGTATAAGCATTGTTTGTGATTATTGTTTGTGTTATTGTTTTCACTTTTGTGCGTTCTCGTGCTCTTTGCTTATAGTATTTATCATATGTGTTACCGCTTTATATCTGTCATCATGTGTCCACCCCCGTCCTTCTTTCTGCAACAAGTATGTAGTACACGTGTTGTACATGACCTCTAGTTGAGTCACCCTTATTTTAGGGGGGGAGCCGTCGGTGTTATGGAGTAGGTGGAAAGCATAGCAGCCACTATCGACTATACGCTCCCCCGAACAGCCTTGTTAGTGAACCACAACGTAGGTCAACTTTTAGGTCATGCTTATGTGCATCATACGGAGACCTAGTGGGACCCACATGGCCCTTTGTAGGAGACTCACCTCTAAGGCATCCCTACGTGCTAAATGTTGCTGATGCATCTTTGAGGGTAACGAGGTTATTTGACCGATTGGTTTGGGCAAAAACATGAGTTAGAAACAAAGTGTGTAGGCAAGAAATTATTGAAAAAACAAGAGTGAAAAAAAAAAGATTTGGTAGTTTTTAGGGTTCTTTATGACTTTTGTTTTTCACAATTCAAAAATTAAAAAAAAATAATAATAATATATTTTTTTTTTACTTTTTGCACTCCTTTCCCACAAAATTAAAAACATTAAAATTTTTTCCTTTTATTTATTTAGTATGTATTCATAATTAGAAAACTCCAAAAATATTTTTTCCTTTCAATAGGAGCTTTGTACATTCTTATATAGTGAAAATGCCAAAAAGATTTTCCTTCATAATTGTTGGTGTCAGTTTTAAGTGTCTAATTAAAATTCAAAAAAAAGATTTTATTTGCTTGTCTTTGGTTGTGTCTTTTAAGTTAGGGTCAAACTATTAGTTAATCATTAATTGTCCAATCTGGACGAACTACGCACCCCTGATTCTCCTCTTTCGGAATGTGAGATACGTAGGCAGCTTATTGTTGGTTCGGAGATCTTATTTAAAAAATTCAAAAAAAATGATTTTCTTCACTCTTTATTTAGAGTAGGTGTTTCATACATATCTTGAAAAGAAAAAAAAAAGAAAAAAAAAGAAAAAAAAAGAAAAAAGATTTTCCTCAATAGTCATAGGTTTCATTTTTGGTTGATCTTATTTCAAAAATCCAAAAAGATTTTCTTCACTCTTCATTTAGAGTAGGTGTTTCATGTACATCTTTAAAAGAAAACAACAAAAAAAATATTTCCTTTTAATAGGTTCAGGTTTCATTTTTTGCATGAAATTCAAAATAAAAAATCCAAAAATATTTTTTCGGTTATCATAGATTTCATTTTGTACAGAAATCTGAAAATTCAAAAAGATCTTCTTCACTCTTCACTTAGAGTAGGTGTTTCATATACATTTCTAAAAGAAAACTACAAAAAGATTTTTCTTTAATAGTTTCAAGTTTCATTTTCCTATGAAATTCAAAATCAAAAACCCCAAAAGATTTTTCTTTGTTAATCATAGTTTTCATTTTGTGTAAGGATGTTAAGCCTAAAAATGCAAAAAAAGATTTTCGTCAATTCTTTTTGACAATTTGTTATTTTATTTTCTTCTTAAAGATTCAAAAAGAAAAAAAGAAAAAGAGTTCAATTGGCCATTTTGGCACGACTTCACGAACTACGCACACCTGATTTTCCCCTTTCAGGGGTGAGATACATAGGCGCCCTTCTTGAGTTCGGTGATCTTTTCAAAAAAATAAAATAAAAAATAGAGAGGTTTTGAAAAACTATTGAACTCTAACCATTTGCTATCTCTTGTCCAGTTAGTTTAAGGTGGTTGGTTTGTGGCATTTTGGCTGGTCCTCCAATATTGCTCCAAGTCACAGAGGAAGTTATGACCAACAAGGATATCGAGTTAGTTGTCACTAATCAGATAAGGAGTTCAGGGAATGAGAATGTAGGAGATAATAAAGAGATTCGAAAATTAAGGCGGCAAATAATAGAAATACATCGAGCTTGGGCTAATGGGTTGCCGCCTCCTCCAGTTCCCACTGATAATCTGGAATATCTTTCTAGCTTGCCTCCCATGTCACATACACAATTTCCCATTTTTGTTGATACACCACAACATGTATCAGGATCGACTCCGGGGCAACAATATCCAATCACTTCCAATATTCATTTCCTCACTCCTCAATACAAAATTACCACATGCTCGGCTCCATCTGCTATTCATGCTTTTGCAGCCCCACTTCCGTCTGAAGCTCCTGCTTTTAATGTCAATCCAACGATTGTTATTCCTCACTCTACAGGCGACCCTGTATTGAATATTTTTAGTGATTAGCATTACGCTCCCGAGCCCACATTTAAGTCGACTAGTCCTTGCAATTTTCCTCAACCGCCTGAATTTCCTCCTACCATTGAGAAACTTGTTATGACAGAAGAACAAGAGAAAGTAGCCATAAAATTGAGAAGTTTAGAACTAACTATGAAAAACTTGCAAGGACTTGGGGGGTGCAAAAGTGTCTCATATAAAGATCTGTGCATGTTTCCAGGTGTACATTTTCCTCTTGGTTTTAAAATGCCGAAGTTTGAGAAGTATGATGGACATGGCGATCCTATAGCACATTTGAGACACTATTGCAACCAGCTAAGGGGTGCTGGAGGGAAGGAAGAATTAGTCATGGCATATTTTGGTGAGAGTCTTTCAGGTCTAGCTTCAGAATGGTTTGTTGACCAAGACATCGACAAGTGGAATAGCTGGGATGACCTGGTTAATGAATTCGTGCAAGAATTTCAATACAATATGGAGTTGATTCCTGACGAGAAATCCTTAACTAATATGAATAAAAAGAGTACTGAAACTTTCAGAGAATATGTGATTAGATGGCGTGAACAAGCTGCTAGGGTGAAACCGCTAATGAAAGAAAGTAAGATAGTGGAGACGTTTATTCAAGTGCAGGATGAAACATATTATCAACACTTGTTACCGGCATTAGGCAGGCTATTTATTGAGGTCCTCAAAATGGGGGAGATGTTAGAGGATGGAATTAAGACTGTTTGCATTGTGAGTTTTGCATCATTAAAAGAGACTACTCAAGAAATTCAAAAAGGTTTGGGAAGTGTGGGAGGAAAGAAGAATGTGGAAGATGCATCTACCATTGCAGTTGGACAACAGGTATGGCCAAGAGGACCACACCATCGTTACCCACGGGCTCAAACACAAGTTTATGCCCAAGCTCCACAGAATCATTGCCAAAATCCATTATATCCCATTCCCCCACCTCCATATCAAGTGTATAATGCGCAACCTTATGTTCGACCTCCATCTTACCCACACTGGCATGCGCCAACTCTGTCGAGTCATCCTCCAACTCCACATACATACCGAAGCCCTTCTAGGTCTGGTTTTCAATTTAAGCCAAATAATAAAATGAGACAGAAGTCGAGGGATAACTTCACACCCATTGGAGAGTCGTATGCAAGTTTATTCCAGAGATTGGTACAGCAGGACATGATCACTCCTCTCCTTGGGTATACTCCCGACCCACATTCAAGAAGTTTTGATCTTAATGTACGATATGCATATCATTCTGATGTTCAGGGTCACAGTATTGAAGATTGTCATGCTTTGAAAAGATGATTCAAGATAAATCAATCATGGTACAGAGCACTGACAGTGAGGAAAGCTCTAGTCATGCTGATATGCAAATCAGTGGCTAAGATGTTAGGCTGAGCAATTAAGAAGTCACCCCTCTCCTTACTAGGAAGGGGTCTGGTAGCTTGTTTTGTTTTCTTTTTCTGTTCATTGAATTATTTCAGGGTTGTAGTTCAAGATCTGTCTTGTTTTGTCCTTTTGTTGTTTATGTTCAAACCCTTCTATCTTTTGTTTTGACTAAATGAAGTGTCTCATTTTCCTTTGTGTTTTAAATATGTGTTGTTTGTTTGATTTCTTTACATAGTACATTTTGTGTTAACTCTAGTGATATGACATGCAGTGAAATTTTTAGCCAAATCTTAAAATCCGGTTTAAGCATGAACTTTGAATCAGAGGGTTAAAGTTAGAAAAAAAGAGCATATGAGAAAATAGATAGAGTGCTGAGACATTTGGTAATAGGTTAAGGCAATTATTTTAAGAATCACAAGAATAAATTGGCTATCGATCGAAAGGCAGGTCCCAATTAGGTCAAATAGTGGACCTGTGATCCCTATATCAAGGTTAACAAGAAGATAATCAGCTCCACAGAAGCATGAATCACTTGATGTGGGGATGCATAACAAAGGTAGAGTTGTATCTTTGACAAGTATATAAAAAGAGGTGAAACACATGTTCAAGGCAAGTTAGTGTTGTAAAACATGTCATAAGTGATATTGGTCGTGTACTTCACATTGCATGCTATATACTTGCATTCTCAAGGATTGATATGATGAAGGCATTTCATTCTGCTATCCAAACATTGTGTCATCCTTTGTTTTCCCCATTTGAGCGTTAGTGTTTTTTTTTTTTCATGCCCCTCTTTGGAATCAAGATAGAGTAAGCAAAGTTCAAAGAATAGTGTCGAGTAAGAAGATAAAGTCAAAAGTTACAAAAAAAGAGACAAAAATGTTTCCAAAAAAAAAGAGTGTCAAGAAAAATAGAGTTAGAAAAAAAGAATCGCAAAGTGAAAAGAGCGAATAAAAGAAAAAAAAAGAAAAATCAGATCAAAGCAAAAGGACAAGCTGCCAGAACTACGCATGGCCTGATTCTCCTCTCTCGGGGGTGAGATACGTAGGCTGCCCTACTAAGGGCTCGGTCCAACCAAATAAATAATTTAGAATCACCCAGTCAAAATTAACTAGGGCATGAGTTAGTCCTCATTATTTGAGTCGATTCCAAAAGTTGTAAGTCCTAACCCACTTCAAGTGTCATTTGGGCCTCACGCCATCCTTTCTTTCTAACCCTATCCAAAAGCCAAGTTACAACCAAAGAAAAGACCTTCATATCAATCTTTAGGGATGTTAAGGCAAAGTATGCAAGGGATATGATGATGTATTTGGAAACTACCTGTCTTCCTCAGCCCAAGGAATCAAGAGAGAAATAAAAATGAGAGAGTCTTAGTGGTAAAAACCCTCAAGGGCACCGTAAGGCGATAGTAAGTTGAGAGAGATAAAAAAGAGAGAGTCTTATT
Source organism: Capsicum annuum (assembly GCF_002878395.1). NCBI lineage: Eukaryota > Viridiplantae > Streptophyta > Magnoliopsida > Solanales > Solanaceae > Capsicum > Capsicum annuum. The sequence continues at coordinate 17,299,858 of NC_061122.1, read as the reverse complement.
GGTGAAAACCCTCACGGGCACTGTGAGACGATTGTGAGTTGGGAGAAATGAGAATAAGAGAGTCTCATTAGTAAAAATCCTCACAGGCACCATAAGACAAGGGTGAGCTGAGGGAAAGACCCTTCAAAACGTCACTAGCCGAATGAGGTCTGAATGTAATTGGCCTAAGGAAACAACTCAGTTTCAAGGCCATTAAATCAACAATAATTAGTAGAAAGGTTGGATGGAAAGATCAGGTAGCTTAATCAAAAGTACATGGCATAATCATTAGAGTTGACTGTCATTTTTAGAAAATTTGTCATTTCTTTGTTTCAAATGGGGACACTCATTGTCTTTTGTTTCTTCTCTTTATTTTATTTTCTTGAGTCAGTGGTACAAATAAAAGTCATTGTCATTTTTCTCTTGTTTTTGAGTCAAGTCCATATCAAAACAAGTGAGAAAAGATTTCAAAACTGGCCACCAACTTCTTCAATTGCACAATGCAAGACAAAGTCAGCATATGAAAGAGACATAATTGTGAACTTATGAAAATACCAAGGTTTGAAGGATTTATCTGAGAAGCATGACAAAGCAGAGATACTGTGGTTATTTTGGAGTCACTCTTAATGATCTGAGTTTGGGTCAATGACTCGACAAAGCAAGGGAAAATGTCAGCAATCTGAAACAAAATGAAGGGAATGAACACTAGAGCAAATTCCTGGAAAGCCAAGTATTGCAAACTACCACTAAGTTTTTAACTAACAAATTTTCTTTGTTGAAATAGGGGCAGATTTGCTTCACTTAATTCAGCTACCATTGAAAATGCACATCCGTGAGACTTTACTTTATGTTCAGGACCCTCTTGAAAAATGGGATTTTACTTTATGTTCAGGACCCTCCGGAAAAATGTGAGTTACTTTCTGTTCAGGACCCTCCTGAAAAATAGGATTCTACTTTATGCTCAGGACCCTCCTGAAGAATGAGATTTTACTTTCTATTCAGGACCCTCCTGAAGAAAATTTACTTTATGTTCAGGAACCTCCTGAAAAAATGAGACTTTACTTTATGCTCAGGACCCTCCTGAAGAATGGGATTTTACTTTCTGTTCAGGACCCTCCTAAAAAATGGGAATTTACTTTCTGTTCAGGACCCTCCTGAAAAATGAGATTTTACTTTCTATTCAGGACCCTCCTGAAAAAATAGGATTTTACTTTCTGTTCAGGACCCTCCTGAAGAATGAGAATTTACTTTCAGTTCAGGACCCTTCTGAAAAATGGGACTTTACTTTATGTTCAGGACCCTCCTAAAAAAAATGGGATTTTACTTTCTGTTCAGGACCCTCTTGAAAAATAGGAATTTACTTTCAGTTCAGGACGCTCCTGAAAAATGGGAATTTACTTTCAGTTCAGGACCCTTTTGAAAAATGGGACTTTACTTTATGTTCAGGACCCTCCTGAAAAAATGGGATTTTACTTTCTGTTCAGGACCCTCCTGAAGAATGGGAATTTACTTTCAGTTTAGGACCTTTCTGAAAAATAGGACTTTACTTTATGTTCAGGACCCCCCTGAAAAAATAGGATTTTACTTTCTGTTCAGGACCCTCCTGAAAAATGGGAATTTACTTTCAATTCAGGACCCTCCTGAAAAATGGGACTTTACTTTATGCTCAGGACCCTCCAGATGAATGGGATTTTACTTTCTGTTCAGGACCTTCCTGAAAAATGGGAATTTACTTTCAGTTCAGGACCCTTCTGAAAAATGGGACTTTACTTTATGTTCAGGACCCTCCTAAAAAAATGGGATTTTACTTTCTGTTCAGGACCCTCCTGAAGAATGGGAATTTACTTTCAGTTTAGGACCCTACTGAAAAATGAGACTTTACTTTATGTTCAGGACCCTCCTGAAAAATAGGAATTTACTTTCAGTTCAGGACCCTTCTGAAGAATAGGAATTTACTTTCAGTTTAGGAACCTCCTGAAAAATAGGACTTTACTTTATGCTCAGGACCCTCCTGAAGAATGGGATTTTACTTTTTGTCCAGGACCCTCCTGAAGAATGGGAATTTACTTTTAGTTCAGGACCCTCCTGAAAAATGGGACTTTACTTTATGTTCAGGACCCTCTTGAAAAAATAGGATTTTACTTTCTGTTCAGGACCTTCCTGAAGAATGGGAATTTATTTTCAGTTCAGAACCATCCTGAAAAATGGGACTTTACTTTATGTTCAAGACCCTCCTGAAAAAATGGGATTTTACTTTCTATTCAGGACCCTCTTGAAGAATGGGATAATTTTCTTTTTAGTTTTGATGTGATTTCAGGAGCCCGCCTGAAGAACTGGGTGATGAAATAGCAAGTCAGGAGCCCGCTTGGAGAACAGAGTGAAGACATGAAAAGTTAAGCAACAAAGTGATGGAGTAGCAAGTCAGGAGTCCGCTTGGAGAATAGGATGAAGAAACGAAAAGTCAAGCATAAGCGAAGCAATTGAAAGCCAAAAATAGGATTTTGTAATTTCATTTATGTTTTAACTTGTAATTTTCATTTTTTGATATAATGACAGAGCCACGGACCGGAACCTCGATGGAACCTCACTCGACTCTCCAACTCGGTATAGTCCATCTCCTTCCAATCCTTTGAGATACTTGTCACTTGATCCCCTCATAACTTGGGTGGGTAGGATGTCCTAAGTCAAGACCTGCTTTTCCTCCTTCCTCTTGTTCCGTGCTTTTAAATAAAGGTCAGGACAAAATTCTGCCTCGTTGTCTACTGCTTTGTATGAAAACACCATGTGGTTACATCCTAAGGGGGCATGATGTAGACACGTGATTTCGTCCTCTTAAAGTTCAATTTTATTCACTTTTACCCATTTTTATTGCATCCTACCGTGTACCCTCATCCATGTTATTATACCCTCACAAAATACAAAAAAATAACAAACCTTGTCTTATCTTAATATTCTAACAACCCATCCAACTAAAAATTGACAACACATCCTAACCCCTACCCCTCCTACCCCTACCCCACGTAACCACCTCTTCCCCACATTTCTTTGTCAAAGAAAAGAGCATATAGACTTCATTTTTTCCATTTTCAGAGAAGGGGAAGTCCATTATTTCTTTCTTTTCTTTCTTTGATTCAACACATTGACACCCATATTCAACACAGATAGAAAGCAGACACATGACCAAAGAGTGAATTGAAGAGAGAAACAGTGGGAAGAAATTGGGAGTAGGGGAGCTCCGCCGAGGGAGATAGAGATTAGGATAGTCGAGAAAGAGATCGAGAGAGCGAAAGTTAGAGAGATTTGAGAGAAAATAGACCGAAGAGAGAGGAAACCAAGAGAGAATCGGGGACAGAGAATAGAGAGTCGATTGGAGATGGGTTGAACAGAAGCTGACCGGGTGTTGAGTTTTTTTTTAGCGATTTGTTCACCGGAATCGTCCATTCGTTACCGGACTCAGTCGCCGACCAGACCTATTCCCACAAGCTCTTCCACCGCTCCAAAAACCGATCAAAACCACACAATATTGATTAAAATACCCGACCCATTTTTCTCAATTTTTACCCTCACCGAGCTCACCGGAGCTCCGGTGCAGTGAAAGCAGTGACCTACAATCTTAAAAATCCTACAACTCTGATCGATCGAGTTCGACAGAGTTTCAACGATGCGACAATAACAACTCAGCTTTGTCTTCGATCGAACCTTCAGCAGAAAGCGTGCATGGGTTGGTCGATTGTCGTGGTTTTATTGTGATTTTTGGTAAAAACAGCAACTCCGTCGAGTCAGTTCTGCAAACCTACTGAAAAATGCCTAAAATTGGCGATTTAGTCTCCAAAACTGTTGTATTTTGAGGGGAATGTTTTGGGGTTGATTGGTTTCTTTCTTGGGGTTTGATCAAGTTGGAGTTGGTCTGCTGTTGAGGTTCGAATCAAAGTTTTCGGATGCGGAGAGCCCGAACATAATTGGAATAATACGTTAATTTCGAAAGCTTCTTCTAAGGTCCAATTTTTCAACTCCTTCTTTTCATTTTACTCAATTTGATATATTGATGTTGTGATTTGCGTGTTTCGTGATGATTGATAATATATTTTGATCGCATGTTTGAACATCTATGATTGTCGTGGCTTTGATTGGGTGTTTCTATATTGAAGTTGATTGTTTGATCGAAAAATGAGATTTGAGGGGGCGGGAATTGAAAACATTGATAAAAGTGAACATTAGTTTATGTTGATTCATTGATAGTCGCTTAATTTGGGATAAGCATCAACTTGGTTAAATTCGATAGTCTCGTGTGATAGGTCGATTCGGATAGGCAAATGTCGACTCGGGTAGGCAAATTTAGAAATTGTATTTGGTTGAATGTGCGTGAGAATGAATTTTTTAGGAAAAATTGGCTTGAATATTATTGATTCAAAATGAACGGAGTGTTGATTAAATAGTAATCTAACATGTGACAAGAAGAAACCAATTATAAAATTCCAAGTGGATCGGTTTTAACAAAAAGAATAAGGGCGAAAATGAAAATATGTAATAAAAAACACTATTGATTATCATGTGTAGTAATTTCATTTCATCAAAAAATTGAAATATCAAAAAGGCCCTTGCGAGGACTACAAAAATATAAATATTCTCTATGCTTTAGTGGTAAACAAAGGTTGTCTTCAAAAGTTGTTCAAATTATATCGTTTTATTTTTTAAAATATAGTTTAACTTGTTTTAGAGCTAAATTTTGTTATATTAATTCAATAAAATTAGTAATTAGATATTCGAAACTATATGAAAATCAAATATCATAAAATGCAATTATTATATCGATATAATAATATTTTTTTCTTTAAAACTATGATTAAAGTCCATATAATTTGATCCTCTAAGTGAAATGTGACAAATATTTTAAGATGAAGAAGAAAATAATTTAATAAAACAAAAAACAAATTCAACCAATATAAATGTTCATGTGGGAAATCTTAAAAGGAGAATTATGACAAAACAATGCCACATGTAAGATTTTTATACCTTGAATTTTAATGTGAGGACTACCAAAACTTTTATTTATTACCTCAAATCAGAGCCTTTATATAAATTAATTTAATAAGAATATTTAAAGATATTAAATGATAATTAAACTACATTAATAGCTTGCTCCATTCGGTTTATTTACTTATTACATTTATCTTTTACACATTCCTTACAAGAGTAACCTATTCGTCCCATTTTAATTATTGTTTTATACTTTTTCATGTCCATTACGAGAAACAATAAATACAAGATATTATTTATTATATTATAATATCATAAAGAACTATGATGTTGTAGTTGAAATCATTGAAAACTTTAATTTTGTAGGAAAAGTTAGCTTGAGTATTGTTGATTTAATATGAAAGGAGTTTTAATCAAATAGTAATCTAACTCGTGGCAAGAAAAAATCAATTATTAAAACCCAAGTGGAATAATCTTAACCAAAAGAATAAGAGCGACAATGAAAATATGTAATTAAAAAACACCATTAATTATCATGCGTCGTAATTTTATTTCACCAAAAAATTAAAATATTAAAAAAGCCCTTGTGAAGGCTACCAAAATCACAAGATCCTCTATGCTTTAGTGGTAAAAAAAGATTGTCTGAAAAAATTGTTCAAATTTTATCGCTTTTGTGGAAAAAACAGGTTTATATAGCCATGAAATGCCTCTATCGAAAGGTGACAATAGTTCATCAAAAAGGTGTACCTTTTCTGAATAGTCATGTATGTCCATTCGAAATAGTGTGTCTTTTTGAACAGCCACAACCATTCAAACCGTCACACCTTTTTTCGAAGCAGTGTGTCTTTTGCTCGAAGAATTGTGTCTCTTTCAAGCAGCTTTTAGCATCGTTTCTGCATGCAGAAGCATGCATGTTAATGGAGGAGCAAAACTGTTGCATTTTTCCTTTGGATTTTCGGACTGAATTTCTTCCCAGGTATCAAATAAATTTTGTCCAAAAAGATTAATCTCATCGACCCCGAGGCAAAGCCGAAGCCAAGTCGAGTGAGCGACGACGATGACGCAAGGCACCTCTTAGTTCTTATCTCACTTACCATGTGGATTTTGTGTTTCTTAATATAAATACATGAAAGTCTCATTCTCGCACCAATGTGAGAGAATTAGTAGACTTTCCTTATTTTTGAGTACACTTTTCTTTTTAAGTGTTGTCTTATTTTTCCTCCACTTAATTTTCTCCATTTTTCATTCACAGTTTTAATCTTGAACCCAAGAATTAGAAATCTAATTAGAAAATTAGTGACAAGTAAAAATGAACAGAGGGAGTAAATTCAAAAGGTGTTGTTGAAAACTCGTCTGGTAATGAATTGAAAGAAGATGAGGAGAAAGAGGTATTTTTTTTGGTGTATATATATTTTTATTTAATGATATGTATTTAGGGATTTCAGTAAAGCTGATATCATTTTTGGGTAATATGTTTTTTGGCGAAGTTGATATGTATTTACTGATATGTATTTTGGTCAAGCTGATAGCTTAAATATACATTCTGGGGTAGTATGTATTATGTGTATTTGTATGTTTAATACATATGCTAAGTTGCATGTATGAAAAATACATTTATATATGAACTATTTAAGAAGAGGTATTTGCCTGGATGTATTTTTTTTTATAATTATTATGTATCTTCAGTTTATTGGAATGTTGAAATATACATTTGGGTATTCTTTTTATTTAAATATGAAGTTGGGGTTATGGACATATTTGTATTTGTTGAAATACAAATACATATTCAAATATTTTTTCAATACAGTATATACAGGTTTGCCATATATACATATTGACTGGCTAAATATACATTTAAATTACATGGAAGTATTTTATATTTTTGATAAATACATATGCACTTTCATTTATATTTTTGTTCCGTTCAATATACATTTAAGTTATATGAAAACATTTGTATTTCTATACATATATATCCAATTTCATATGTATTTTTCTGTAGTGATGGCTTTGTAACATCCATATTCGAACACAATCAAAATATACAAAATCAAACTCTATGAAAATACAAATATACTCTTAAATTTCGAGAATCAGAACTCCAAAAATTGAGTTTGAGCAGCTTAAAAATTGATTTTGATCAAAATATTGTTCGATCAGTTCAATTTATTATAGCATTACTTTTTTTTTCATAGTTTGTTTACAAAATATTCAAAAATAATTTAACGAAATAAATTGTTAAATTGTACAACGTAACGAAAAATCGATTTTGATCACTCTAACAAAAAATCGTTAATGGCTCAAAATATTCAAAAATAATCTAACAAAAAATCGATTTTGATCACTATATTTGAACGAAACATCAATAATGGCTAAAAAAAATTTGAATGAAATAATAGTAATTGTTCAAAAAAAATTAACGAATTCTTTTTGATCGATTTCAAACAATTGATGAAATTCATATAAGAAAATAATATTATGATTAAATACCTTCAACAACAGTAATGGTTTAATTTAAATTTTTGAAGATATTGAACAGAAGAAGCTTCAGTTGAATTTGATTTTGATTTTTTTAAAATGAAAACGATAATGTGAAACTGAAATTTGAATTTTTAATAAATTTGAGATTTTAATAAACTAATTCAATTACTTCTAGAATTCTATAATCTTGACCATGTTATTATAATAAAAGTATATAATGTTAAAAGCACAAAGTCATGAAAGTTAGTACTAAACATCGAACACAATATTCATTTAAAGTAAAAACTACTAAAAAAAAAAGGAAAACAAACCAAAAAAACCAACTACAAGTGATCGGGTTTTTCCAATTTATGACCACAAAATCGATCAAAGTGCGTGGTCGATAAAGTAGTGGTAGCTTTTTAAAAATCGACCACTTGTGGTCGGTTTTCTTAAAAATATATATATATATTTAAAATTCATTATTATTTTATTAAAATTGGAAAAACTGATTTTTTTAAAAAAATTCAAAAGAAAAACAACCACAAGTGGTCGTTTTCTGTATTTTTTTTTAAAAATCGATCACTTGTGCTTGGTTTTTCTGGAAATTAAAAAAAAATTAACAAATGGTCCAACATGCAATACAACAACAACAATAACAAACCAAATGTAAATACTTTCAAAAGTGTACAATACATACAAATTGTTCATTAAAAGTGAAAGTGTGAAAACTACAACAATAGTTTCAAAAGTGTACAAACTACAACTAAAATGTCTAAATCCAAAGTACAACACATACAAAAGTCAAAAACTAAAACTCATCTTCATCGAATTTGTCCTCATCTTCCACATCGTCATTTGTGCTGATATCATCCAGGGAGCGTAGACTTTTTGCATCCCGAACTGCATCATCAGGACATGAAGGAATAATTCCTACAGTCTGAATGAAAGAGCTGAACTGCTCCTGCAGAATCCTTATTTGTGATGACGTTTCCTCCTCCTTATTCTGTGCCCTCTCTCTCTGTTCAACAAGCTCTTCAGTGAGTTCAGAAATCATATTTTGTAGTCTTTCAATGGTTTCTCTATCAACTGAAGAGTTAGAGTATGAAGGGCCGGACGAACACCTAAAATTCTTGCCAAATTTTTGTTTGTGGTATCCGTAGTAATGGCCTCTAACTGTAGGACCCACAACATTATTCCATAACTCCTCCTTTACATGTTGGGGTAGTGGATCACCTTAACTTTCAGGGGGCTGAGTACTATGATACTCACTAACGAGCTGCGTGATTTTTTCTATATTCAAAGTAAATTTAAAATTAAAAGTTTAAAAATATTAAAGTACTTATACTTGAATAATATCAACTTTGATAAAAATATTCATAAATTCAATGTTTAAATACTTAAAAATGTAAGTAGAAACAAATAATTAAAACTGTAAAAGTTACATACCATTTTTTCCTCCATAACAATTACACTTTTGGCACCCGCAGTATGTAGGGAGCCACCCTTGGATGATGCCCGGACTTTCTTTCCTTATTCCCTCTGCAATTGGTATTCTTCTCTATTCCAATTGCGAATATACTATTGCCATAAGGATTTACTAATTTAGTTAGGTCATACCAAGTTGGTTCGGGCATAATCTAACAGACCGTTAAATCTGGATCTACATCTTTTGAAAAAGTTCCTCTTTATAAGACATGCATTCGTATCATCCCAGCAGTAAAATTTCTACAATAAAAACAAAAATATGATATTCAATCTTTTATTCTAACAAACTGTTAAGTAGTCGATAAGTTAAATCCTTACATTAAATTCTTGAAACATTCTTTTCCTGTCAATTTTTGGAACCTTTTGCCAACTGGTCCAGTAGCCGTTGAAGTTTTGACAAATGCATTTTCTCGCAATTTGTCCAACTCCAGCATCCGTCCTAAACCTATAACACAAGATCAAATAATAATTTCATAGAGTATAATAATATAGTAATGAAAAAATGAATAATGTTATTTATTTAGAAATCTTACCCTGTCGCATATGGAATAAGATAACACCTTCCAGAATTATCTCTGTCTCTTGGCTGCGGATCAAGTGATGGTTGATGCACTAGAGTGGGCGGATCTGAAGCATCAGATGGAGTGCCTCCAAGCTGAAAATCTGACAACCCAATAGATCCAGCAGAATCACTATACGAAGTTGCGTCACTGCTACATGAGTGTATCGATGATGGTAGATGTTCGGATGTGCCAGCAGTCGTCTGATAGTACTGTGATGGCCATGGCACAGTGATAGGAGCAGATTAGGTCGGCGTAGACCTATGAAGTGGCCCCACATGTGTAGGAGTAGGAACCAAATACTGAGACGAACTAGAATATGAGGGTCGTGCTATCACGTTAGCAAACCGACCCTCAGATATATGAATTCCTGTCGGTCGTCTATAAGGCGGAGGTTGTCTTTTCTTGTTTGGTTTCATAGGATCAACTTTCCCCTTACCTTTGTCACCTCTGCCTGACATCTAAATTATATAAAGTTAACAAGTAGTTAGTTCCTACAAAATGAACAAATAAGAAAACATTCCTAGTAACTAATTTCAAGTTACTAATTCATATTTCAAATCGATCCAACAACACGAGATAGACAAGAATATTTTTATTACGATATAAATTATGAAAAAGTGAAAACAACAATCTTAAATAGTATATTACATATCAATCTTAAATGAGGAACATAAAGGTAAATATACAGTACAAAGCATAAAGGAATCAATACATAATAAATACAACCTATACAAACTAATCCTTATCTTCTGAAGACTCTCCACTAAACCATTCACTCTCTTCAAAAATTTTCTCATCTCCTACCCACTTAGCCTCTTCTTCCTCAATATTAACTTTTTCAAATATATTTTTTGGATGATTCAAACTATCCACTAAGTCAATGTAAGACCCCGCATAATTTCCTCGTAGTCTAAGCCTTAGAGCGTTTCAAGTGAAGTGTAGTTTCGACCCTAAAATATTGAGAAGTGACTTTATAAGTGAGTATCAGTGTAACCATTTATAATTTCCCTAATTTCAAAATTTTATCATATGGAAAATTTGATAATCTTTCCTTCAATATAAGATTCGTCCAAATCAGATACCCGGGCAAGAAGTTATAGCTAATTTAAGTCCTAGTTGTGAAACATCATTTTAGTGCTTGGCGCATCGCGGAGAGGCTCTATTCAGAAATTATCAATTCCAGTTGCCTAGCGTGATTATGGCACGTCACGCTGAAGTTCCAGGTCCCAACCAGTGGGACAACGTGATGGCTCCGCGTCGCGGTGACTCCCAGATTCCCATTTGTCAATTTCCAGTGAGCCACCGCGATAGTGGCGCATCGCGGTGGCCCATAAAATTGGGTTTCCAGTTTAATTTTTCCAGCTCCGTACAGAAGTTAAAAAGGGCACTTTGGAATTTTTTCAAGCTTTTTAAACCGTAGAAACACCAAATTAAAGTCATTTACAAGCATTCTATGAAGTTTTTCTCAAGTTTTCTCTCAACAAAAATCCTAAGTATCCAAAACCTCTTCCAAGAATCTCAAGAATCCACCATAGATTTTCTAAATTGAGTCAACATTCAAGGTTGCCAAGTGAAGGGCTTCAAGAACCCACATTCAAGAGTACGAATAGAGTCCCAAAAGCGAGAGTTCATCCAAAGCTTCTAATTCAAGGTATGTGGGGTTTGAGAAAGAACACTCTTTTCATTGTTTTGTCCATATTGTTGATTTTATTAAAGAATTTAATATTTTTGCAAGTGGATTTATACCCAAATTACTTTATTTTGAGATTATGATATTACGAGTTGTTCAAGTCTTGATTTGCATGATTATTTTACTATTTTATGCCATGAGTTGAGAAATTATGCTATGAGTTGCATATCTTTGTATTGATTTGATGTTTCCAAGATTGATGTCATGATTTAAGCTTTATTATGAAACCGAGATTATTTGAGCATGAGTATAAGATCTAAATTAAGTATGAGTTTTGATGTTTCTTGGAAAGTATGTTGTTTAGTATGATTCAGTTAAAAAGTACTTGGATTTTTTTTAAAGAAAGATTACTTTGAGCCTGATTTAAGACAGGAATCCACATTATTCAGTTTTTATGATTTAAAGCTAAGAGAATTATAATTTGGTCTTCACTATAGTCCCTTGAGTTGTTTTGAGGTGGATTTCCTAAGAGTTCTGATATGAGTATGGGAGTAGTATTTAGCATCGAGTTGGGTATGATGCTGAGGTCTCATACCCCAGAACTATATACCACCGTAGGATTGAGATTTTTGGGCCCGAGGCTGAGATAGTGATCACTAAGTTAAGGTTATACTCCCTGGCAAGATTATGACGCCTCTCCCTAACTTGAGGTTTCTTCCTTAAGAGGACAAGACATTGGACTCCATGTAGCTCACATAGTTTATGTCAGTTAGAACAAAATCCCGAGTGTCCAAAGTTATGTAATTTCAAGAGTCACAGAGTTCCCAAGTCTTAAAGTTTCAAAGAGTCCTGAGTCCTTGAGTTTCAAAGAAGTTTTACTCTCCATGAGATAAAAGTAAGAGTTTGAAAGAATTGTTTAAAGTCCCTTTAACCTTCAAGTATTGAGAATAAGAGGAGAGTAGAGATTTTTAAAATTCAAGTATAGTGACTCACGAGATTTGTGGTACATGCTTCATTATACATGATTTATGAGCTTTACATTTTTAGACTTATTCAAGCTTTGTGAGTCTTTCCTAATTGCATGCATGATTTGATGAAAGAGTACTGATATTATTTTATGCAAATGCGTACACCCCCATATACTCAGTACATTCCCAAGTGCTGATCCAAATATATGTTTATGTGATACATTGTCTTATAATGTAGGTTCAGGTGCTCAGTCCTATCTTTGTCAGTAATTTTCGAGTACCTTTGTCTACATCTCCACAGTGGTGAGTCCTCATGGTTCGAGGACCTATCTTCAGTTATTTCAGTACTTTAGTAGATATATTATGGCTTTTAGTTCAGTTTGAGTCAGAGTGGGACTTGTCTCAATGGCTCTCTAGTTCATGGAGTAGTAGAGGCTTTGTCAGACTAGTTATTAGATTGTTAGTAGTTGAGATTTCTAGTATTGTGGTCATTTGGACCAAATATTTTCTTCGTATTTCATATTATTTGATATGACAGCATCAGTGTTTTGCTTATTTCATCTCGAAGTAAGTTATTATATGTAGTAACAGGCTTAAAGGGTTAGGTTGGGGCTACTTATAGCCTTAAGCACCATGTGACGCTCTGGGATGAGATTTTGGGGCATTATAGTCAATATCCACTAGTTGGTGATCAATCTGCATTTTATTTTGATACGCAGTCTCTAGCACATTGTCAACTTCCACCCGTCCTATAGGTTTTATTTTGATTATATCCCACCAATCAAACTTATCACTGCGAAACGGATCAGGAGCATAATACACTTAGTTTTCATTTTGCGTTAGAACAAATGGATCATAAATAGGATACGACCTATTGTGCTTCATTTTAATGATGTCATGCTCCTTATGTACTCTTATACCTCTTGTGCTTGGATCACACCACTTATCTTGAAAGATGATAATTTATTATATTGGGAAACCTACATACTCCAGTTGTAAGATCTCGTGTATGATGTCAAAGTAATCAACATCATCATCACCCTTAACCCAAAAACCACTATTATTTGTTTTCCTTGTTCTGGAGTGTTGCTTGGTAGAAAATTTAAACCCATTTACTATGTAATAGGACATTGCATGAGCTTCAACTGGACCCAAGGAAATATCTCTCAAGAGTTGATTGTATATGGCTGTATTTGATAACATGATTACTGAATTTGAGTACTGATAACATGAGATACTGATAATCGTATAATTGAAATAACTGATACTGAGCTACTGTATCTGATAGTGTAGGTTCTGATGGAACTAGCTAATTTCCATACTGTTATGAGTTGACTGTATCTGACAGTCCTGATTCTGTCACTGAAACTATGGGAAGTAGTTATCTAATCGACATGCCCCTAATATGCTATTATGATTGCGTTGGAGTCTAATCTATAACCCCAATTTAAAGGGTGTCAATACCGCATATAACAGGTAACTAGTGAGAACGGTGGGAACCCTCACATAATAGGTTACGCCACCTTATCTTCCCTCATATAGCAGGATATGATGTCTTAACCTACGCTGGCTATGTAGTTTTGGAATGCAAGGATTGCTTCTAAGAATCACACCCTCATATAACAGGTGAGTTCCCATGCTTGGGTTCACTCGGTGCTAATTCCTACTCCTATCTGAATAGACACTGAACATGGATTACTGAACTAAATTAATTGAGTTTCATTGACTAACGAAATAGTACTGAGATTATGGTATTATTGAGATTTCCTGAGTCATATGACTGACTAAGTTCTATGGATCATGGCTTGACTTAGGATATCGTGAAAACATGATACCGACTCTAGGCAAACAACTATATTTTTTGGGTATAAGTACCCCCAGGACTCTATGGAAAGAAACTGACAAATCATGACTTTCTTGAATACATGACTAACATCAACAATCCATAATTCATTGAGTAAGACATTTCATCAAACATTTGACATGCATAAACTTGTACATGAATGGGGATTTTATATTATTATACTAGTATGACACTTTTCTTTTGCATAGGCATTTAATCAAACACATGGGGAGCATGCTTTGGTTATAAAATCATCAACACATCTAATAATCATGGATACATCAATCAACTTGTAATTTGAAGGGGGTTTATCATGGTTATTATGGAAATCATCACATACTAGGGTCAATCATTGGAATATATAATTTAAAACATGAATCAAAACCACACAGCATCATGGACATGAATTTCAATTAAATTTAAATCATGAACATTGATAAATACCCAAATCTTGGATTTTAAAAGAGTTTCTTAAGCTTAATGGGTGAAAGGGACCCATGAATCAACACATGACATACCTGGGTTGTGATTTCTTAAAGATTGATGGTGGAAAACTTGAATTTTTCACTTGGAATTAAACACCTAGGGTTTTCTTGTTCTTGAGGATAGATCTTGGAGAGAAACCCTAGTTTGATGTTATAGATAAATAATAAAGTTATGGGCTATGGTATTGTATAATTAGGGGTTAAAACGGGTGGAAAAAGACCCAAATATCCTTTTAAAAATGACTTAAAATTCGCTGAAAGTGACCTGCGACGGCTCGTGCTATGTCCCGTTGCTGGCTCGATGGTCTGTCATTTCGACTATCATACGTGGACCAAACAAAAACTCACTACCTTATAGCGATGGCTTGGGAGACGATCCATCGGAAGTTCAATGGTCCATGAACCTGTCCATCACTCCTTATCCAGAAGGTTGACTCACTACCTTAGCTGCGACGGTCTAGGTAATGGTCCATCGCTAGATCGATGGTCCGTCAACCTGGCCGTCGCACCTGGGCGATTATGATAACTCTGAGTTAAACGTCCATAACTTTCTACTCCGATACCGAATTTGGATGAAATTGGTATCATTGGAAATTTTAATCTCCTTACTTTAAAAATGGATCAACTTTCAGGCAATTCAGCAGGATATACGAAGTTCCTGATTTGCACTCCATGGGAGTGAGCCAGCGATGTATGGTCTTTTGAGCCTTACAATCAGATTGACTGAAAATTAATATCGGTTGAAAATGAGGATCATTCACATCATCCTGATGATAATTCAGTTGATTTATTGAATAAGCAACTTCATCATGAAAGTAAGATGAACAAAATTGAGACGTTTTTCTTACAAGATATGCCTCAACTATAGAGCCTTCCACCCTATGTTTATTTTTGGGACCCCTTTTCAATTTTCTAATTACCCTGCACAATCTTAAGATTAGATGTTTATTATATTTAAAAAAGATATGTATGAATTTAAATATGTTGCAATTTCTTATCGTTCAAATGGATACATCCACCTAGTTTGAACTGAACCGCCTATCCGAGCTTCATGCACAAGGTGAATGGGAAGATGTTCCATCACATCGAAGAATGCTGGCCGAAAAATATTCTCCATCTTGTTGGTGATAACAACAATATTACTTTCCATTTGCTCTAGATTTTCTTCTTTGAATTTGGTGGTACATAAGTCTTTAAAGAACAAACTGATCTCCGCTATTGGTTTTCATATGTTTTCAGGTAAACCAATAAAAGACAATCATGGCTTTTGATTCCATGCAAGATTCCTTGTGACATATCAACCCTCTTTCCCAAATTTGAGGCATATCCATCGGGCATCTTCAAACTTTGGACCAACTCACATATTTGACGCTTTTGGTCCAACTTGAATGTAAAACTAGCCTTGGGCTTAAGAACATTGCCATTGGGCCTCTCTTCTAAGTGTAATTCTTTGCGTTTGTAATATTCTAGTAAGTCAAGTCTGGCCTTAGGATTATCCTTTGATTTGACGGTGACATCATAACTGTGTTGAACAAGTTGTCAAATTAGTTCTTCTCAGTATGCATGACATCAATATTATTTCTAAGTAAATTATCTGGCCAATATTCTAGCTCCCAAAATATACTCTGCTTAGTCCAGTTATGCAAAACGCCATATCTATTAACCCTGTACAATGGTTCCTCATTGGCATTAGACAAATCCTGAACTATCTCCTAGATGTCATGACCAGACAGCCTTGGGCATGGACCATCATATTCCCTTCTATTCCTTCTGAATGCATTCTTGAGTCTCCTAAATTCATGATCAGGTGGCAAGAAACAACGATTACACTCAAACCATGAATTTTTCCTGCCATGTCTCAATGTGAAAAATTTTGTTTATCCATGTAGTATGGACAAGCCAGCTTTCCAGCTGTTATCCACCCAGACAACATTCCATAAGTAAGAAAATCATTAATAGTCCACATTAGATATGCATGCAGATTGAAATTCTGTTAAGTGAGATGTCCCAAGTTTCAACCCCCTCATACCATAAAATTTGAAGTTCATCGATCAAAGGTTGCAAGTAGACATCTATTTCGCTTTTTGGATTACGCGGGCCAGGAGCAACACAATTCAGAAATATATAAGGACTAGTCATTAACATTTCAAGAGGAAGATTATAAGGGGTGATAAATACAGGCCAACATGAATATGGCGCAACACCAATTAAAAAAGAAGAGAACTCATCCGCACATAATCCCAAACATATATTTCGTGGCTCAGTTGCAAAATTTGGATAAGTTGCATCAAAATACTTCTAAGCCTCTCCATCATATGGATGACACATTACACCAATGGGCCTTCTATTTTCACTATGCCATCTCATATGAGGAGCTGAGCTATTTGAAGCATACAACCTTTTCAACCTTGATATTAGAGGTAAATAATGCATCGCCTTAACAACAATTTGATTTTCACTTAAACCACGCTTATATCGAGGGTACTGACAAAACTTACAGGACTCTAAGTTAGCATCTTTCCTAAAGTATAACATGCAACCATTTTCACAACAATCAATTCTAACTGAGGAGAGACCTAAATTTGATACCAATCTATTTTCCTTATAGAAAGAATTAGGAATCTCCAAGCCAGGGTCAACTAACTTTTTTATAAGGTCTATCATTGAATCCATTCCTTCTTTAGCAATATTCCAGTCAGATTTAATACTTCATAATCTAACAACAACAGACAAAAGAGAGTGTAAACACCCATAAAAAAAAAGGATGACCAGCAACATGAAATTGTTCATAGAATTTGCCCACTTCGCTATTAGGAATATCTTCGACATTTTCCCTAAAGCCGCCCTCGTGTTGCATCCCAGAAGCATCGTGCACCATTTCTGTCATCCTACTATCTTTATATTTATTATGCCCTGCAGACCTACTACTTTCTCTAACAACAAAGTTATTTTGCGCAACATCACCATGAATATTATGTAATCTTAAAAAGTCATCACGAAACCCCCTTATATAAAGATGTTCCTTTACATCTTCTTTATTTAAAAGATTTATACCATCACATCTAACACAAGGACAACGAATAGCCCAAAAACATATCCAAACATCAAGTGTCTTAGCATGTTCAACAAATCTTTTTACACCTTTAACAAATTCCTCCCTAATACCCATTCTATTATCAGATTGCATCTACGTAATCAGTTTGTTGTCATTATTCAGATAGGGAGTTCGGGGAATGAGAATTTAAGAGCTAATGGAGAGATTCAGAAATTAAGGCATCAAATGATAGAAATGCATGGAGTTTAGGATAATGTGTTGCCGCCTCCTCCAATTCCCACTGATAATCTAGAATATCTTTTTAGCTTGCCTCCAGTGTCATATGCACAATACCATATTTTTGTTGACACGCCACAGCATGTATCGGGATTTACTTTGGGGTAACACTATCCTAACACTTCCAATATTCCTCTCTAAACTCCTTAATACAAAACTACCACATACTAGACTTGTTATTCATGCTTTTGCAGCACCACCCCCACCCGAATCTCTTAATTTTGATGTTCAACCACTGGTTGTGATTTCTCACTCTACAAGTGAACCTGTATTGAATATTTCTAGTGAACAACATTATGCTCTCGTGCCCATATTTAAGTTGATTGGTCCTTATGTCTACACTTAACCACCTGAATTTCCTCTTAACACTTAGAAGCCTGTTATGACAGAAGAACAAGAAAAAATGACCAAAAATTAAGATGTTTGGAACTGGGTATGAAAAACTTCCAAGGACTTAAGGGTACAAAAGTGTCTTAGATAAAGATCTGTGCATGTTTCCATATGTTAATCTCCCGCTTGGTTTTGAAATGCTGAAGTTTGAAAAGTATGATGGACATGGAGATCCTGTAGCATATTAGAGATGTTATTGCAACCAACTAAGGGGAACTGGAGGGGAGAAAGAATTACTCATGGAATATTTTGGTGAGAGTTTTTTAGGTCTAGCTTCAGAAAGATTTGTTGACTAAGACATCGACAAGTGGATTAGTTGGGATGACCTGGCTAATGAATTAATGCAACAATTCCAATAAAATATGAAGTGGATTCTTGATAAGAAATACCTAACTAATATGAAGAAAAAGAGTACTGAAAGTTTCAGAGAGTATGCGATTATATGGCATGAACAAGCTTCTAGGGTGAAACCGCCAATGAAAAAAAGTAAGATAGTGGAGGTTTTTATTCAAGAGAAGGATGAAACATACTATCAACACATGTTACCTATATTAGACAAGCCATTTATTGAGGTCCTCCAAATGGGAGGTATGATAAAGGATGGAATTAAGACCGATCACATTATGAGTTTTGCAATATCAAAAATGACTAATCGAGAAATTCAAAAGGGTTCGAGAAGTGTTAGGGAGAAGAAGAATAAGGAAGATGCATCTGCTATTGTAGTTAGACAGTAGGCACAATCAAGAATACCATGTCGTCGTCGCTCTCAGGCTCAAGCCCAAGTTCATACCCAAGATCTATTGAATTGCTCTCAAAATCCATTATACTCCATTCTCCCACATCCATATCCAGTATATAATGCATAACCATCTGTTCAATCCTTTTCATACACACAATGGTGTGCATCAAATCCGCAGAGCCATCCTCCAACTCCACAAACATACTAAAGCCCTTCTAGGCCATATTTTTGGTCTAAGCCAAACCATGAAATGAGGCAAAAGTCGAGGGATATATTTACACCAATTGGAGAGTCGTATGAAAGTTTATTTTAGAGATTGGTACAGTGGGGCATGATCACTCCTCTCCTTTGGTATACTCCTGACCCACATTCAAGAAGTTTTGATCCTAATGTACGATGTGCATATCATTCTGATATTCAGGGTCACAGTATTAAATATTGCCGTTCTTTGAAAATAGAAATAGAAAAGATAATTCAAGATAAATCAATTATGATGCAGAACATTAATAGTGAAGAAAACTCTAGTCATGCTGATATGCAAACCAGTGGCTAACACGTCAAGCTCAGCAATTGGGAAGTCACTCCTCTTTCTGCTAGGATGGATGTTTGGTAGTTTGTTTTGTTTTCTTTTCTATTATCCAAATTATTTTAGGGTTGTAGTTCAAGATCTATCTTGTTTTGCCCCTTGTAATTTATGTTCAAAAACTTCTATCTTTTATTTCAACTAAATGAAGTTTTACTTTCCCTTTGTGTTTTAAATATGTGTTATTTGTTTGTTTTCTTTATACACTACATTTTGTGTTGATTCTAGTGATATGACATGCTAGCGGAATTTTTTGTCAGATCTTGAAATCCAGTTTTAAGCATGAACTTTGAATCAGAGGGCTAAAGTTAAAAAAAATTATGCAAAAATAGGTAGAGTGATGTGCATTTGGTGATAATTTGAAACCTTTTCTAAAAATTAAGGAAATTATTTTGAGAATCACAAGAATAGCTTGGTCATAAATTGAAAGACGTGTTTCAATTAGGCAAATAGTAGATGCATGATCCTATATCAAGAGGAACTGAAAGGACATTAGCTCCATGAAATCATAAGTCATTCAATATAAGGAATGTACAATAAAAGTGGAGTTGTATCCTGAACAAGGGTCACAAATGATCTTCATCTTTTATTTTCATAGTGCATGCTTTATACTTGGATTTTTAAGGATTGATATGATAGAGGCATTTCATTCAGCTATCCAAACATGGTGTCATCCTTTGTGAACCCCGTTTGAGCTTTAGTTCTATTTTCTTTCATACCCCTCTTTTGGAATCAAGATAACAGTTAGCAAAGTTCAAAGAAAAAGTGTTGAACACAAAATAGAGTTAGAAAAAAATGTGTTAAAAAGAAAGAAACAAAGAGTGTGAAGAAAAAAAAAGCTAGAAAAAGTTTCAAAGAAAAAAAGAGTCAGAAAAAAAAAGAGAAGAGAAAAAATCAGAATCAAGCAAAGGAACAAGTTGTCAAAACTACGCGTGACCTGATTCTCCTTTCTTGGGGGTTAGATATGTAGGCTGCCCTTCTCTGGGCTCGGTCCAATCAAATAAATAATTTAGAGTCACCAAGCCATAAGAAATTGGGGCATGGTTAATCCTCATTGTTTGAGTCGATTCCAAAAATTATAAGTCCCACCCCATTTCAAGTGTCATTTGAGCCTCATACCATCCTTTCTTTGTAACGTTATCCATAGGCCAAGTTACAACCAAAGAAAGACCTTTATATTAATCTTTGAGAATGTTAAGGCTAAGCATGAAACGGATATGATGACACATTTTGGGAACTACTCGTCTTCCTCCGTATAAGCAATTAGGAGAAAAATAAAAATAAGATAGTCATATTGGTAAAAACCCTCACGGGCATCATAAGGCGATGATAAGTTGAGAGAGATAAAAATGAGAGAGTCTTAGCGGTGAAAACTATCATGAGAACAATAGGACAACTATGAGTTGAGATAAATAAAAATAAGAGAGTCTCATTGGTGAAAAACCCTCACGAATATCATAAGGCAATAGTGAGCTAAAAAAAAAAGAAAATGAGAGAGGTTTGTTGGAGAAAACCCTTGAAGGTGTCACTAGCCGAATGAGGTCTTTAAATGCAATGAGATCAAGGAAGTAACTTAGTTTCAAGGCCATTAATTCATGAAAAATTGGTAGAAAGTTCAGATGAAAGATCAAACAGCTTAATCCAAAAGACGTGCCATAATCATTAGGATTGACTGTCATTTTTAAAGAATTTTTTCTTCTCTCTGTTTTAGTGGGGAAATTCATTGTCTTTTCTTTCTTCTCTATATTTCTATTTCAATTTTCATGATTCAGTTATTCAATTGTTATCATTTGTCTCATGTCTTTAAGTCAAGTCTATGTCAAAACAAGTGAGAAAAGATTTCAAAACTGGCTACCAACTTCTTCAGTTACACAAAACAAGACAAAAGTCAGCACATAAAAGAGACATGATTGTAAGCCAAAGTAAGGCATGCAAAATTTTTTGTCAACAGACAAGTCGGGAACTCATGAAATACAAAGGTTCAAACGGTTTATCTGAGAAGCCTGACAAAGCATAGATACTATATTGGTTTTAGAGTTACTCTTAATGACTTGAGTTTGGGTCAATGATGTAGAAAGTCAATGATATATGCTAATGGTTGGAACCAAGGTTAAATGTGGCAAGGGCAAGAGTAATCACTGCGAAAGCTAGAACCACAAACTAGCCACTATGTTTTAAACTCACAAGTATTTTTTTGATGAAACAGGAAACACGTTACCTTCAAATCAATAACTTCAGAGAATAAATATTAAGGGTTTCAATGCCTCATATCTACAAATGCAGGAAGCAACATTTCTGTACAGGTTTGATAATCAAATTATGGTAAAATTTTATTATCGTATATCCTTCGGAGATACACTTCTTTGTCCAGGTATTTTAGTTTTCAATTGCTAGGTGATACATTTCTTAAATTAAACCCTCACTCCTAGAAGACGTACCTTTTAGTAGATTTATTCCCCTTGATTTCTATAAGACATACCTTTTAGTCGAGTTATTCCCCTTGATTCCTATATGACGTACCTTTAAGTTGAGTTATTTCCCTTGATTCCTATAAGACGTACCTTTTAGTTGAGTCATTCCCCATGATTCCTATAAGATGAACCTTTTAGTTGAGTTATTCCCCTTTATTCCTATAAGACCTGCCTTTTAGTCGAGTCATGCCCCTTGATTCCTATAAGACGTGTCTTTTAGTCGAGTCACTCCCCTTGATTCCTATAAGACATTCCTTTTAGTCAAGTCATTCCCCTTGATTCCTATAAAACGTGCATTTTAGTTGAGTCATTCTCCTTGATTCCTATAAGATGTGCCTTTTAGTCGAGTCATTCCCCTTGATTCCAATAAGACGTACCTTTTAGTCAAGTCATTCCCCTTGATTCATATAAGATGTACCTTTTAGTTGAGTCATTCCCCTTGATTCCTATAAGACGTACCTTTTAGTCAAATCATTCCCCTTGATTCCTATAATACGTACCCTTTAGTTGAGTCATTCCCCTTGATTCCTATAAGACGTAACTTTGAGTCGAATCATTCCCTTTGATTCCTATCAGACGTACCTTTTAATCGAGTCATTCCCCTTGATTTCTATAAGATGTACCTTTTAGTTGAGTTATTCCCCTTGATTCCTATAAGACATACCTTTTAGTCGAGTAATTCCCCTTGATTCCTATAAGACATACCCTTTAGTCGAGTCATTCCCCTTGATTCCTATAAGACGTACCCTTTAGTCGAGTCATTCCCCTTGATTCATATAACTGTACCCTTTAGTTGAGTCATTCCCCTTCATTCCTATAAGATGTACCTTTTAGTCCAGTCATTCCCCTTGATTCCTATAAGATGTACTTTTTAGTCGAGTCATTTCCCTTGATTCCTATAAGATGTACCTTTTAGTCGAGTCATTCTTCTTGATTCCTAGAAGATGTACTTCCTAGTCGAGTCAGTCCCTTTGATTTCTAGAAGATATACTTCCTAGTGGAGTTATTATCTTTATCCCTAGAAGATGTACTTCCTAGCCGAGTCATTCCCCTTGATTCCTAGAAAATATACTTTCTAGTCAAGTCATTCTCTTTGACTCCTAGAAAATGCACTTTCTATTCGAATCATTCCAATTAACCCATAGAAGATGTATTTCTTTGTTTGGGTTTTTCAAGTAGCTATGATGTAACTGTCTCAAAGTTCTCTTATGTTAAATTGGGGAAAAAAATTTAATTCCTGTTTTTGGAACTTTACTTTTCTGGAAAAATGGAATCTCTCTTTATAATAACATTTGTTTGGGATAATTTTCTTTCTAGTTTTGATGTGATTTCAGGAGCCCACCCAAAGGACAGGACGGATAAATGGAAATTCAAGCAACAAGGTGAAGAAGTTGAAAGTCAAGCAACAAGGTGAAGAAGTTGAAAGTCAAGCAACAAGGTGCAGAAATTGAAAGTCAAGCAACAAGGTGCAGAAATTGAAAGTCAACAAATTGAAAATAGCAAGTCAGGAGCCCTCCTGGAGAACAGGGCGGATAAATTGAAAGCCAAGTAACAAGTTGAAAAAATTGTAAGTCAGGAGCCCGCCTGAAGAATAAGGTGATGAAACTCAAGTCAAGAGTCCAAAAAAAGCTGCATAGATATGATTTTTGTAATTTCAGTTATCTTTTTAACTTGTAATTTTCATTTTTGATGTAATAACAGAGTCATAGACCGGAACCTCGACAGGCCTCACTCGACTCTCCAACTCGGTAGAGTCCCTCTGCTTCCAATCCTTTGAGATACCTGTGACTTAATTCTCTCATAACTTGGGTAGGTAGGATGTCCTAAGTTAAGACCCAGTTGCTCTTCTTCTTTCTGTTTCTTTTCTTGAATAATGATCAGGTCAAAATTTGGTCTCATTATCTAATTTTTTGTACGAAAACACTTTGTATTTACGCCCAAAAAGGGGCATGTTGTAGACACCTAATTTTGTCCCTCCAAAAAATCCAATTTATCCATTTTTGCCTCACCTTACCACGTACCCCCACCTATTCTACACTTTTCCCACAAGGAAACAAATATAACGAATTCTAACAAATTGAATCCCTAATATTCCCTTATTCTAACAAATTTAATCTCAACCAACTCACACCCCTCACCCAACCCCCTACCCCTGTTGACACCTAATTTTGACCTCCCGATATCACTTTTAGGCTACTATTTTTATCAAAATTATTTAATTTTAATTATCAATAGTTTACATATTATCTTATATTAAATACATACTAACGTGTCGCATTCATAATTTAGAAAAATGCATAAATTATTTTTTAGCACTTAGTATCATTTTTTATAATTTTTAAGACTCAAATATGATATTTTATATAATTATTAAATTATTTTTTCACTTAATTATGCACATCCACATTTTTTGCCAATACATCATCTAGTTTTCACCTTGTGTGGAGGCTGGTAGAATAATATAGAGAGAGGAAGAGGGATCTGTACTTGGTGTTTGTCAACTTGGAAAAGACGTATGACAAGGTTCCTAGGGAGGTTCTGTGGAGATGCTTGGAGGCGAGAGGGATACCAGTGGCATACATCTGTTTGATTAAGGGCATGTATGAGGGGGTGAAGACTCAGGTAAGGACGGTGGGAGAGGATTCCGAGCACTTTTTGGTCTTGACAGGGCTGCAACAGGGATCGACTCTTAGCCCATTCCTATTCTCCTTGGTGATGGATGTGTTGATGCGAAATATACAAGGGGAGGTTCCTTGGTGTATGCTCTTTGCGGATGATGTAGTTTTGATTGATGAGTGGCGCCGAGGTGTTAATGATAAGTTGGAGGTTTGGAGACAGACCCTGGAATCTAAAGGATTTAGGTTGAGTAGGGCCAAGATGGAGTACTTAGAGTGTAAGTTTAGCGACTTGAGGCAAGAGGACAATGTGGTGGTGCAGTTAGAGTCGCAGGCGGTTTGTAGGAGGGATAGTTTTAAGTATCTTGGGTCTATGATCCAGGGGAATGGAGAGATTGATGAGGATTTCTCCCATTGTATTGGGGTAGGTTGGATGAAATGGAGGCTTACCTTGGGAATTTTATGTGATAAGAAGGTGCCTCTTAAGCTTAAAGTTAAATTCTATAGAGCTGCGGTCCGGTCGGCCATGTTATATGGGGCGGAGTGTTGACCTGTTAAGAATTCTCACATCTAAAAGTTGAAGGTTACGGAAATGAGAATGTTGCGTTGGATGTGTGGATTTACGAAGGAGGACAGGTTCAGGAATGAAACTATTCGGGAGAAGGTGGGAGTGGTTTCAGTGGAGGATAAGTTGCAGGAAGTGAGGTTGAGATGGTTTGGTCACGTGATGAGAAGGGGCACAGATGCCCCAGTCCGTAGATATGAGAGGTTGGCCTTGGAGGGTTTCAAGAGGGGTAGGGGTAGCCCAAAAATGTACTGTCGAGGAGTGATTGGACGTGACATGGAACAGTTACAGCTTACTGAGGACATGACCCTAGATAGGAAGGTTTGGAGGAAGAGTATTAACCTAGGAGGTTTAAGGATAGCTTGGTTGGGAGTTCCAGTTATGGGGGAGGGGGTCCTTGGGTTGTTAATTATACTATTTTTTTTGGTGAATGTTGGTTCGTTTGTTACTTTAACATATTTCTTGCCTTTTGGTTAATTATACTTTATTTTTGTGGATGTTGGTTCTTTGATCTTTATCATGTTGCACGACTGTTAGTCTACGGTTTTTTGTCTTGAGTCGGGGGTCTATCGGAAACAACCTCTCTACTCCTTCAGGGGTAGTGGTATGGACTGCGTACATTTTACCCTCCCCAGACCCCACTATGTGAGAATACACTGGGTTTGTTGTTGTTGTTGTTATACATTGTCTAGTTTTCCATTATTTAATATTCTTATTATTTATTATTATTTCTTATTATTGATTATTGTTATCATTATCATTATTATTATTATTATTATTATTATTATTATTATTATTATTATTATTATCTACTACTACAATTTAAATAACAGCCTAATCAAAGTCACTATGCCTAATTTATTTACCTTCTAGCCTAATTCTTATTCAAAACACTACAATTGTAGCCCATTTTATTACCATCATAGCCAATATGAGGTCCAATTTAATATCTTCCATGTTTAAATCTCAGCCATCAATCCAAAACGAATCCGACGGCTGAGATCAAAACTTTCTTTCCTTTCTTTTTATATACTCAAATGGGAAACCCTAACCCCAATCTCCTCATCTCTCATCTGCCTTCCTCTAGATCCCTTATTCTTGCTAAAAAAAAGGCAACAATGACTGCAACCGCGAGGCACAGTCGCAGCCCCACCGTAGAACGACCTCCTCGTCGTCCTGTCATCACCATATCATCCTCTGACGAAAACAGGTGCGCCACCACCCTCCCCCTTCGCCTCCGACGCCACTAACGACAAAAACAATGATGAAAGCCCACTCTGAGCCCCCACCTCTTCTCTGCTTTCCGAACACCCATCGAACTGTAACACCCCAATATCCCATCCCGGGATGTCACACGGTGCTTAAGGCCACACACGACCTCAAGCTAACCCTCTAAGCCTGTCTTCACTTCTATAACTCACTATGACAATAACGATGCTGTAATAAGGGAGAATAATCATGTCATGAACATACTGTAATACAAAGAAATACGGTCCTTTATAATCAAAATACTGCAGTTCTATCATACTAGTACTGTAGTCAGACAAAGCCTCTACTACATAAGACTGAGAAGCCATTGGGATAGGTCCCCAACTAACTCACACTAAACTAAAAGGAAACAACCATCTACCAACATGACAAAATCAGGGACCTAGGTCCTCAAAACATGAGGACTCACTAACTGCAGAAATATAGATGAAGGTACTCAAAGATCACTGTCGCTGCTGAGACTAAGCACCGAAACCTACATCATGAGGGATTATAGAACACAGAAAAGTATGTGAATCAGTACTTGGGAATGTACTGAGTATTAGGGGGTGTATGCAATATTTAAGAAAATATCATAAATATATAATAAAATCATGCATGCTAACAATAATGACTCTCTTCACTTGAATTAATTGAAACATAATTTCCATAAATCATCAATAATAACACGTATTGCATAAATCTCATAAATCATTGGACTCAACTCAAACTCTTGGACTCATGACTTAGAGTAACTCGGTAACTCAAGACACTTAGACTATTATGGACTAGGGAGTTTCTTATAACCGACATAAACCATATGAGCCGCATGGAGTCCAACATTTTGCCCATGTTGGGGAGAGCTGTTCTATCCTTGCCATTAGAGTAGAACCTTAACTTTAGTGATCACTGTCTTGGCCTTTGGCCCTTAATCTTAATCCTACGGTGGCATGTAGTTCTGGGGAAATACCATATTTTCCACTCAGTGATAAATACTACTCCCTGACTTAAGCTCAGAACACGTTAGGAAATCCACCTTAATCAACTTAAGGGTCTATCATAGATACCAAATCATAAATATCTCATTTTCAAATCATAAACAACTTGTGGATTCCTAACTCGACTCAAACTTAAAGCAATCTTTCTCAACCTCAAATGTACTTGCTCATTAAATCATATCAAATATCAAAACTTCAGGAAAATATCAAAGAGCCCGTTCTTGACTCTCAAGCTTAAATATCAATATATATTCAATAATCAAACTTCTCATAGAAAAATCTTAAATCATGACACCTATCTTAAATCACTTAGAAATCATCAATTCATGGTAACAATATACAACTCATGGCATAAGTTCTCAATTTAAGAAATAAAATGATAAAATAATCACGTATATCAAACTTGAGCAACTCAAATCTCATAAAATCATTAGTAAAGTAATTTGGGTGTAAACCCACTTTGCAATTTCATGTAAATAAATAATAAAAATTAAATCTTTGGACACAAGAACGAAGGGAGTGTTCTTGTTCAAACCTCACATACCTTGGATTAGAAATTTAAGATGAAGAGACTTGTTTTTGACTCCTTCTTACACTCTTGAATTACGGTTCTTGAAGCCTTTGACCGGGAGAGCTTTATTATTGAACCACTTTGAAATTCTAAGGAAGATTCTTGAATTTTTTGGAAGAAGATTGGATTTTGGGTTACAGAGAAACCGTAGCTTCTAGATATTTCTTGGAAGAGAAATGAGAGAAAATAAGGTTTTCTCAACTTCTTGGATATATATATACAAGACCAAAATAAGCGGAAAAGATCAAAATTCCCTTTTAAAAAGAGTTGAAAATTGCTGATCGGGGTCTGTGACGGTCGAACTGACGGTCCATCCGAGAAACTGACGATCCACCGATTGTCCGTCACTCGAGTACCAAAACTGGGACATTCTACCTCAACGTGACGTTCGAAGTGATGAACCTTTAGGAAACTGATGGTCCACCAGATCGTCCATCACTCGGGGGTGAAAGTCAGTAGCAAACATGACCCCTAGGAGTTGAGTTAGTTAGCCCTTTCATGCCTTCTTGTCTATGTATCGCTTGTTTCTTGACTGAAATCATGTGTTGTTATCCATGTTCTCCATTCTGTGGATGTATGGGTGCTTTGTTTGTATCTAACAGATGTCGTGATATTTATAGAAAGTGGGGAGGGGGCTACGCACTCTCAATTCTAGTTTTATTTTTATTCTTTACTAAATTGGTTTGTAATATTATTGTAAAGATACTATTTTTATTGATGTAATAATAATTTTTGGGGATTGCTTCGGGGAGAAGGGACATACGTGCTATATGAATGGTATAGATAGGCACAACTTAGGATTATATTTGTTACATGCTACGTGAATCACTTAGGCACACAAATTAGAATTTATAAATGTATGAATTGTTTAGACACTTAAACTACTGTTTGTTAATTACTTTTGATCTAATTAAAATTGACATACCAAATTAATCGATGTCGAGCATATTAATTTGACATTAGGCATGTTGACGTATTTCTGCATGTTAAGCATATTGATTTGAACCTAAGCATGCTAATACCTTATAACATATCCATTGAATTAAGACATGATAATATTTTTGATACGTTAACTTATTACATTAATTTCCGCATGTTAAGCACAACTTATTTAGTATGTCTTTACATGTTTAGGCATGTCGACACAGGTTTAGGCACATTAAAACAAATTTGAGCATGTTAACTTTAAAGTTTCAGCATGTCCAAGATCTAGTTTAGCAACTTAAATTAGTTTCCAGCATGGCTTAACTAAAGTTTTCGTATGTCTAAATCAATTTTAGCAATTTTAGATTAATTTCTAGCATGATTAAAAGTTTTTTCTAGGCATCTGAATAAATTTTAGCACTTAGACTGAATTCCAGCTTGTTTAAAATGCCAGTTCCCTACATTTATAGCATGTTAAAATATTAGATTTTAGGCAATCGTGGCATGTTTTCAGCATATCAACATAAAATATAGTGCCTTAACGTAATTCTTAGCATGTTTAACTAATTTTTCAGCATGATTAATTAAGTTTTTCAGCATGTTGACTTCCAGCATGCTAAAATACTAGTAATTCTCTATATTTTCTACGTGTTAATTTGTTCTCCGCATTTAAGTGCATTCCCAACATGTTAACACATCCTTTAATATTTTACTAGTTTCTTGTATTCTCATTATAGTTTATAACACTTAATTATCAAGCACATTTCTTGACATATATACCACACTTTTGACACCCCTCATGAACACACGTTATATTATTGCATACACGAATCACAGTTATCTTTTATCACCACTTGATTGAACATTTAGACATCATGGCTATAGGTTAATGACATAATATATAATTATTTATCTTCGCATGCTATAACATTAGTTAACGTTAATTAATCAAGAGACTAACTTTTGATTATTACGTGCTACTTGTTGTCCAATATGTTCGTGCTTCGAGTCCTAGGCAATAGTTTTCGTTTAGTCTAGAACACAAATCCAAAATAGCAAAGTCCAATGCCTCTTGGACGATAGTTGGGACGATAAGTATTACTAAAAACGTTAGTCTTGTCCTTGTCATAGAACACCCTAATACTTGACATCCAGCCTAGGTGGGGTGGGACAGATAGTCATTCAGAAATGATGATCCCAACAAATATTATTAGGGAGGTTAATGACATTATTACTTGTCTAAAATTTTGGCCCTTGGGTCGGATGATGATTAACAAATTGGGTTTCTGATAAGAATAAAATCTAAATATTTTTTTTGTTTGATTTCTTTTTAGTCTTTTTATTCACTTTACATGTTTATTTGGGGTAGTTGGTTTATTAAATGAGCAGTCCCCTTTATCATGAATTGTCTTTCCATCTTTCTCCTCGCTTGTCTTATTTACATGATTATTTAGCTTTATCACCTAGATAATCGATAATTAGAATTAAAAAATAACATATGTTTGCTTATTAATTATTTTATCGCTTAGCTAAACATTAAATTAATGATAAAATAAAAGACTTTATTTGATCACATAGAATCCCCACGTAAAGTACGAATTCGTCTGGAAACCACCTTTGTGGACCTCGAAAGGTGCCTAACACCTTCCTTTTGAGGTAATTTGAATCCTTACCCGAACTCTGGTGAATTAAGACAAAATAACAAAATAGGTTCGTAGGAGACTAGACCGGTGCCCTAATGCACCTTAATACATTAGGTGGCGACTCTCACACCTACTTAAATGCATCACAAAAAGAGTTTGTCACGTCGAATTCCGCTTTCCGCAAGGAAAATGGAGCGCGACAGAATGACGATTCTGCTGGGGATCTTAGGTTCTAACATTACGAGTTTGTGTTTTATTTGGGATTTTATTATGTGTCTGAATTTTATTTTTGATTGTGATTTTTCATGATTGTCGTTTGTTTTGACACCTTGATTTATTTTTCCACTTGTTCACCCTTCTCCTTCCCCTTTTATGTGTTTTCATATTTGTTCATGCCTATCATTTCCCCTTTTCTCCCTTTTATTGGCTATATGTTTTGATATTTATTTGTTTTTATGTTGCTAAGCATGTTATTATATTTGCTATGTTACTGCCTTTTATAACTGGCATTCAGCTCATACTTTCCTTCACTTGGAAACTTCTTTTTTTATTTTTTTATGAACGGTTGCGTGAATACACGAACGTTCTATCCTAAAACACCCTTCTAGAAATGCCTTGTAGATCGGTCGATCAACGGTGCTTGACGTCCACAAGCTTTCCCACTCTCGAGTTGTCCACTCGGGGGAACCATGTCCTAAACTCACTCTTGTCCTTTAGGTCATGGCTACATATTTTTTTCGCTGAGGAATATGCGTCCCATTCAATGTAGGATGCCTTGGCATTTTTGGCGCGTTGAATATTAGCGTCATTCAATGTCCAAAAAGGCTCACGACCTCAAAAGGACTCACAATTATTTGCTATGTGTTGCATTTCTATGTATCTATTGATATCTCGTCTATCTTGTTGTTTTCGTTCTTACCTTAGTCACTCCTTACATTTAGTGTTCCTCACTTTAAAGCTCGTTACTCTTAAAACTCTTGTCAAGTTAGGACGCTATAATACACTCTTAGTGTCTATGAAAAACTTCCCTTCAATTACCCCCCTGACTTATCCATTAGTACGTTAATTCCCCCTAGGTCCAACTTTCGCTTTGATAAAGAGCTTCAGTCTCATTCATAATCTCTTAGTCCAACTTATCAATCCTTCACAAAACCTCCTCCACAAACTATTTGGTACCCACCTCCATTTAATGCTCTAACATCAAACTACCTTCCAATGTCTTACCAAAAACCACCAACAAATCAACAAACCACCAAACATCAACATGAGCTCCAGAAAAATCCACCAAAATAATACACTTCTTTGGGAGAATCCATAGAACAGTTGTATGAACGACTCAAGGAGGCAAGCTACATCACGTCCGTTGCTGCCGTACCTTGTGATCCTAAGTCTCGACGCTATCGTCCTGACCAAATTTGCACCTATCACTCTGGGATGAGAGGACATCCTACTAAGGCGTGCTTTGTTTTGAATAACATGATCCAAAAGTTGATCGACACCAAAATGATAAACGTGATGGGGACAACTTCTGAAGCTGATTGATTTCTCAAGATTGACTGGCACTTGTTGACATTGGTGTAGAAGATCATATTGATTCTCTGCTCCAGATTTCCAAACATTCAAAATTCCTTTAAATTTCACAATTTACAGTTTCTTTATGTTTTCCTCCTTATGTAATATGAACTACGGTCTACCTGATTCCCCTGTGGATACGTAAGAACTCATTTAATGAGTTCGGTCTCACTATTATAAAACTTTCTTTTCCCCTGCTTTGACACTTTTCTGTACGGAGTTGGATGAATCAACAATATGATGTGAATCAACAAATCTGATGTTCAACAAAAGTTGACCTTACTCATTTCTTATTTTTCTTACCTTCTTTACAACCACAATCGCAAATTCGACATCACGTTCTATCACTATCCTACTTCGTGCGTTAGGAGCTCAAATTTGTATGCCTAGAACGCTTATTAAGGCTTAACCTTCCTCCTAGAATGACTTTTGCTTTGTATTTATTACGTGTTGAAATTATGCACTATGTGGTAATTTTTACCTTACTTATTTTATTTTAAGGTTGTCTAGCATTTGAATATCAAACTCGAGTGACAATCTGCAACATGACAAATATGCTCAATATCCGAAAAGAATCTATCCCTCCTTCTCATCGCCCAAGACAAAACATTGCGCCTCTTTATCCTTACCCTACCCTTATGAACTACGTTTGACCTGACCTCCATTTGGATACATAGGTAGCCCA
>NC_061122.1:17241615-17264130 GCF_002878395.1 Capsicum annuum | reverse complement strand
ATATACACGCTACCTAAACATAACTCACATCCACATTCTTGTCCACCGCAATGTCACGCATATCTAGCTCTACTAAATTATCAAACAACATCATATTCCCATAATACACCGCCAACATTTGCCATAAATATTTCTCATCCAAATAGCCATACTTTAGACCCAAGTTATGTCAAAATGACCCCATTTACCCACCATCAATATAAATCCAAACCTCCAGCAAACGCCGTCCTTATGCAATCCCTGGTTGAAAGATTGGAACAACTTGAAGACAATAAGGGGTTGAACGGGCTAAGTTACGAAGATTTATGCATATACCCTGATGTTGAACTACTCGAGGGGTACAAACCTCCTAGATTGGAGATCCAAAAGTCCACTTGAAATTATACTGTGAGAAGTTGGCAGGAGTCACTAAAAATGAGAAAATTCTTATGAAATTATTCATGAGGAGCCTCAATTGAAAAAGGCATTAAAAATGGCATGATAACAAATTTGTAGGCACTACAAGCGATAAAGACTTCACAAGCTGATAAGAATAACAACATGAAGGAAGTAAATGGTATCTAGACTATGCAAGATCCCCAAACCCTTCCAAGTTACCAAATACCACATCACCTGCTTCAATACCAAACACCCATATATCAAGAAGCTTTATATCCATTTCAACAATCTCCCCACTTTCAAATACCTCCAACTACCTTCCAACAACTATTAGCTTATCCAAATCCACCAACAGCTCTAGAACCCAATCAATTCGTCAAAACTCAAAACAAGCGTCAAAAAAATCAGTCAAGACAGTACACTCCTTTGACCGAACCTGTATACCATCTTTATGAGAGATTAAGGATTGATGGCTACATTACTCCAATTCCTGCAATTGTAGTGAATACATGCATGAAATGGATTGATAATTCCAAAATTTATGCTTACCATTCAGGGATGACAGACCACGCCATAGAGGAATGTCTTGCTTTAAAGGACAAAATTCAAGCATTGATTGATGCCAAGGATATAAATGTGATGGGGACATATCTCGATGTTGATTAAGTATTGGCATCTATCTGATGTTAAGGAAGAGGCATCACGTCGCTCATTCCAGGCTCTCAAGCACTTGAGTTTCTATAACCTTTACATATTCCTGGAAAATATGATTTTTTCTTATGTAATTTGAACTACGTTTGACCTGATTCCCGTTTAAGAGGGATACGTAGGCGTTCCTGTGGAGTTCGGTCTTATCATAATTAAATTTTCATATTTTCCTGAAGCATGTAACTGGGACAGAATTTTTGAAAGGAATTAAAAAATTTTATGATTCTACAAGTTCAAGACGAATGAGACATGTAACTGGAGCAGAATTTTTGAGAGGGTCTCAAAAATTCTATCAAGAAGCATTTCAACAAATTCAAGGCTAGAAAGATTGAGACCATGAACTGGGGCAGAAATTTTTGAGGAATCCTAAAAAATTTCATCAAGGATGACATCTCAAGAAAGCGATATAAATCAATGAAATGGGGACCTGAGCAAAGGATCCGACAGAGACACGAATCAATCTATCCCCTTTTTAAAAAACTAATAATTTTTCTTTGAGTGCAGGAATAAAATGACAAGTACAAATCTTGAGTATGCTATACACCATCAGAAGACATAAGGTTAAGTATTCTCGTTCTGCATTCTACGCGGGTTAAGCACTGCCCTCTTTTGAGAAACTAATTAAGGCTAACCATTTTCCTTGAAAGTTAGTTGGGTTAAGCACTACCCTCTCTGGAGAAATCATCCGAACTAAGCATTGTTTCGGAAACTTGATGGAGTTAAGCACTACTCTATCTAAAACTCTCTAAGGCTAAGCACTATCCTTGGAAATTCAAGTGGGTTAAGCACTACCCTCTTTCGAGAAAAATGAGTAAGGCTAAGCATTTTCCTTGAAAGTTAGTTGGGTTAAGCACTACCCGCTCTCGAGAAATCATCCGAACTAAGAATTGTTTTGGAAACTTAATGGAGTTAAGCACTACTCTATCTAAAACTCTCTAAGGCTAAGCACTATCCTTGGAAAGTCAAGTGGGTTAAGCACTATGCTCTTTCGAGAAAATTGACTAAGGGTAAGCATTGTCCTTGAAAGTTAGTTGGGTTAAGCACTACCCGCTCTCGAGAAATCATCCAAACTAAGCATTGTTTTGGAAACTTGATGGAGTTAAGCACTACTCTATCTAAAACTCTCTAAGGCTAAGCACTGTCCTTGATAAGTCAAGTGAGTTAAGCACTACCCTATTTCGAGAATCTGACTAAAGCTAGGCATTGCCCTTGAAAGTTAGTTGGGTTAAGCGCTACCCTCTCAAGAAATAGTCCAAACTAAGCATTATTTTGGAAATTCAATGGAGTTAAGAACGACTCCGTCAAGAAACTACCTAAGAATAACCTCTTCAAGTCTATATGAACATAGCATTGCCTTCTGGTGACAAGATACACCTTCTTATTTCCTTTTGTTATGGTTATTTTCACTACATTGTTTAATCTTCTATACATGCATGTATATTCGCCCTAACCATTTTTTTCAGTTGATCTAAAATGGCAGGACTAACAAGTAGATGATCACACGATTCCACAATGAGAAGCCGCAAAAGCTGATTACACGATTCCACAATGAGAAGCCAATCAACCGATCACATGATTCCACGATACAATAGATACACTTTCTTTATTTCCACATTTACATTACGTTTATCAATTGTTTATTTCTTACATGCCTAACCTTTGTTATTGAGTGATGTAAAGACGCAGGTAACAGAGAAGGAACAACAAACTGAGGCAATTTTCATTTCTATTTTCAGGAGTGTCGCTCCATCTATTCATCCACCACATGAACTCATCCTGAAACTCACCGACCTCAACATCTTCAAAATTCTCCATATGTCATTGTTTCATTCTATCCCAAATCCTATCCAATACACGGACCATTTTTGATTCCCCAACCTTTGTCATTAACATTCTTTAGGAATATTGTTCATTCCTAAATCTAGAACAACACGCGTCCTGATTCTCGTAAAAATAGAGATATGTAGGCGACTTAAAGCCAAAGTCTCGGACACACTATTTTTAAACACCTCCCATTGCTTTCTTCCTTACAAACAGTCATCTCAATCGGACAAAATTGACTACTACGACAACTTTCTTTGCTTAAAAATTCTTTTATCATTCTCAAACGACGAAAGGGTAGCTGTTGACACCCAATTTTGACCTCCCAATATCACTTTTAGGCTACTGTTTTTATCAAAATTATTTAATTTTAATTATTAATACTTTTACATAGTATCTTATATTAAATACTTACTAGAGTGTCGCATTCATAATTTAAAAAAATGCATAAATTATTTTTTAGATTTTAGTATCATTTTTTATAATTTTTAAAATTCAAATACAACATTTTATATAATTATTAAATTATTTTTTCACGTAATTATTCACATCCACATTATTTGCAAATACATCATCTAGTTTCCCATTATTTAACACTGTTATTATTTATTATTATTATTATTATTATTTATTTTTACTATTATTATTATTATTATTATTATCTACTACTACAATTTCAATAATAGCTTCATCAGAGTCACTTTGCCTAATTTATTTACCTTTTAGCCTAATTCTTATTCAAACCACTACAATTGTAGCCCATTTTATTACCATCATAGCCAATATGAGGTCCAATTTAATATCTTCCATGTTTAAATCTTAGCCGTCAATCCAAAATGAATCCGACGGCTGAGATCAAAACTTTCTTTCCTTTCCTTTTATACACTCAAATGGGAAACCCTAACCTTAATCCCCTCATCTCTCATCCGCCTCCCTCTAGATCTATCTCTCTCGCTAAAAAAGAAAGCAACCATGGCTACCACCGCGAGCCACAGTCGCCTCCCTACCGGAGAACGGCCTCCTCCTCGTCGCATTCATCGTCATATCATCTTCCGGTGAAAATAGGTGCGCCACCGCCCTCCTTCTTCATCTCTGACGCCACCAACGATAAAAATAGCAATGACAGTCCCCTTCGAGCCCCCTCCTCTTCCCCGCTTCGCGAACGCCCATCGAAGATTGCCTCCATCCCTCTCCACCATCAACCAGCCATGCAACCGGTGAAATCAGCCAGCGAAATCCCTCCACCATCGCCACTATTTCGGTTAAAATCCATAGGGAAAAACATATTTTTTGTGACAAAGGTTTGATTTTGTGTTTTCGAGTTCTCAATCTTCTTCAACCTGTTTTCTTTTCTTGTGTTCTATTGTTTGATTTTATGAGTGTTATTCAATCTCTCTGTGATTGTTGACTGGTTTGATCTATTAAACCCTAATTTACATGCTTGTTTGTTTTGGTGCGAATTGCCTAAATCATTTTATGAGTTTCGATTCAATTCGTTTACTTATGTGTTTGTGCCCGTCCCTAGATGGGTATACATGAAAAAGCCCTAATTTCATGACTTAAGTTGTGAATTTTGCACAATTTCAAAGTTTGTACTAAATTGCAATTGTCAATCAATTTGGTTCTCTAAGATGAATTTGAGTCCCGTATTCCTCCCGTCACTTTTAAATTCAGAATGAAAAACATTACATGCTTTAAATATGTCCACTTGAGCTGCTCAAATCCTTGTGATTCTCTCCTCTCACTGATTTGCTCTATTACATATGACAAATCCCATTTATATTCTATTTTTAGAGTTTTCTTTCTACTTAATTTGGAAAAATTTTACTCTTCTATTTATGAAAATATTTATCTATTTAATTACTCCGGATTGATCTCAATTGATTGAGGGGGTGACTGATTTTCTTGTTTTCTTTTAATAGTCCTATTAGCGAGATTTTCTCCTCCTAATTAATTTGACCAAGGTAATTAAGAAATTGATATTTTTTTAATTGATCTTTAATTATTTTATTCCTTTTAACAAGTATTTCCCTTCCACTACATAAAGGACCTTCTTTCTCTTATTTTGGACATGAAATTTTCCACTACGACCCCTACAGAAAAGCCTCAAGAAAAAAGAAATAATTTTCATTGTTACTTTCGTGCTTACTATTAAATCATTAATATTCATTTCTCTGTGGCAATTTGCACTTGGATTCTTTATTTCTTGGCTTTTCTTATTACTGTATTTTGTCATCATCAATCGGTAAGGACCTATCGACGTAATTTCATTCTCTGTGTGATAATTGTGGTATTACTGTGAAAGTCAGTAGAAAACATGACCCCTAGGAGTTGAGTTAGTTAGCCCTCACATGCCTTCTTGTCTATGTCTTGCTTGTTTCTTGACTGAAATCATGTGTTTTTATCCATGCTCTCCATTCTGTGCATGTATGGGTGCTTTGTTTGTATCTAACAAGTGTCATGATATTTGAAGAAAGTGGGGAGGGGGCTGCACACTCTCAATTATAGTTTTATTTTTATTCTTTACTAAATTGGTTTGTAATATTATTGTAAAGATACTATTTTTATGGATGTAATAATAATTTTCGGGGATTGCTTCGGGGGGAAGGGACATACGTGCTATATGAACGGTATAGATAGGCACAACTTAGGCTTATATTTGTTACATGCTACGTGAATCACGTAGGCACACAAATTAGGATTTATAAATGTATGAATTGTTTAGAAACTTAAACTACGGTATGTTAATTACTTTTGATCTAATTAAAATCGACATACCATATTAATCGACGTCGAGCATATTAATTTGACATTAGGCATGTTGACGTATTTCTGCATGTTAAGCATATCGATTTGAACCTAAGAATGCTAATAGCTTTTAACATATCCATGGAATTAAGACATGATAATATTTTTGATACGTTAACTTATTACATTAATTTTTGCATGTTAAGTACAACTTATTTAGTATGTCTTTATATGTTTAGGCGCGTCGACACAATTTTAGGCATATTAAAATAAATTTGAGCATGTTACCATTAAAGTTTCAGCATGTCCAACATCTAGTTTAGCAACTTAAATTAGTTTCCAGCATGGCTTAGATCAAGTTTACGCATGTCTAAATTAATTTTAGCAATTTTAGATTAATATCTAGCGTGATTAAATGATTTTTCTGCATATCTAAATAAATTTTAGCACTTAGACTGAATTCCAGCATGTTTAAAATGCTAGTTTCCTACATTTAGAGCATGTTAAAGTATTAGATTTTAGGCATTCGTGACATGTTTTCAGCATATCAACATGAAATACTGCACCTTAACGTTATTCTTAGCATGTTTAATTAATTTTTTAGCATGATTAATTAATTTTTTCAGCATGTTGACTTCCAGCATGCTAAAATACTAGTAATTCTCTACATTTTCTATATTTTAATTTGTTCTCCGCATTTAAGTGCACTCCTAACATGTTAACACATCCTTTAATATTTTACTAGTTTCTTGTATTCTCATTATAGTTTATAACACTTAATTCACAAGCACATTTCTTGACACATTTACCACACTTTTGACACCCCTCATGAACACACATTACATTGTTTCATACACGAATCACAATTGTCCTTTATCACCACTTGATTGAACATTTAGACATCATGTCTATAGGTTAATGACATAATATATAATTATTTGTCTTCGTATGCTATCACATTAGTTAACGTTAATTAATCAAGAGGATAACTTTGGATTATTATGTGCTACTTGTTGTCCAATATGTTCGCGCTTTGAGTCCTAGGCAACAGTTTTCTTTTAGGGTGTGTTTGGTATGAAGGAAAATATTTTCCTTGGAAAATGTTTTCCTAGAAAAAGTTTTCATGAAAAATAAGTTGATTTCTTACTTGTTTTCTTATGTTTGGTTGGTGGATGGAAAATATTTTTCGAAAAATACTTTCTAGTATTTGGTTGGTGAATGAAAATATATTTTCAAAAAATAAATTTTAGTGTTTAGCTTAAGCGTAAAAATACATTTTAGAATCCTTTTTGAAAAAATAAATTAAATAAATTAAAGTTCTTTTGGGGAAGGGGGTTGGTAGGCGAGTGGGTGAGGGTGTCAGAATATGTAGTAGGGGTAGGGGTAATAAAAAGTTTTGAATTTTTTTTGTTAAAAAAATTTAAAAATTACCAGGGGGGAGGAGGGGGATGGGGGAGGTGGGAGGAGGGGGATTAGTAGGAGTTGGAGGTCAGGGTAGGGGAGTGAGGGGGAAGGGAGAAGAAAAAAATTCAATTTTTTTTAAAAATAAATTTAATTTTTTTTTTTTGAGGTTGTTGGGAGGAGGAGGGATGGGAGAGGGGGCCGGTAAGGGGGGAGAGCGAGGTAGGGGTATCAGATAAGAGAAAAGTTTGAATTTTTTAATAAAATGTAGATATTGTTTTTGGAAGGGGGCTGGTAGGAGTAGGGGTGGGGTGAGGGTAGGCGATGGACTAAGAAAAAATTTTGAAATACTTTTTAAAACAATTGAATTTTGGGTGTGGGGGTGGGGGTAGGAGTAGGGGAAGGGCATGGGGTAGGGGTAGGGGATGGACTAAGAAAAAGTTTTGAAATACTTTTTAAAATAATTGAATTTTGGGGGTGGGGGTGGGGGTAGGGGTAGGGGCAGGGTGGGGGTAGGGGTGGTGTCAGGGTGATAGGATATTGGGAGCGAGGGGCGGGGTAGATGATTTTGAGAATTGTATGAATTTTTCAACTTTAAGATTAGATTTAAAGAAAATAAGTTGGTTTGGAAAACATTTTCCAAAATATATAAGTCAAATACCAATAACACACCGGGATACATAGACACCATCGAAAATATGCATATCCCACCGAAAACAATACACACCACTACACACAGAGAGAGATTGAGGGAGATATTAAGAGAAAAAACAGTGAGAAATAGGGGGAGATTATGAGAGGAAGAGAGATTGAGAGACAGATCGACGGGGAATAGAAAAAAATATATAGAAAGTATTGATTGGAATGCATGCCGATGTTACTATTCCGGCGGATTCTTATTGGAGAATATCCTGCCAGCTCTAATTTCGGACCAAAATGACCTCATCAAAAAATACAAAACCAGCAACCGAAAAATCCAAAACCTCTATCGTCTCTGAAACACTAGAAATCCACGACCCACACACTCTAGTTCCCATTTCCGACCCAAAACCCCAATCGGAAAAATCTAAATTGAAACGGTTCAGTCAGTTTATTGGTTCAGTTCAAATTTTGGGTTTGTTGAAGTCGGGAGTTCATTTTCGGGGATTTTTGTCTGAGGTATTCCGGCGCTGCTTCGTCAAACAATTCAATTGAAATAAAACATCAAATTGAGGTCCAAATTGTCAACTCTATCTTTTGCTATTTTTATCTTGTTATGGATTTGATGTTTTAATATCGTGGCTTGCATGATTCATGTTGGGTTGGTGATATATTTTGATAGTGTGTTTGAGAAATTTTAATCATCGTGGTTGTGACTTTGATTGCTTGATTTCATATCAACATTGATTAATCATGTAATGAGAATGATTTGGTGGATTAAATTGATCTTTGATAAGGTGAATATTGATTACTTTTGATTCATTGATGGATATTGTTGAAATCGATAGTATCTTATTTCAAATCACTAAATAGATAGGCAAATAAAAAGTTTGGGTAGGCAACTTGTAGGATTCTATATCATTGAATGTGTTAATGTCTGTGTTGAATGATTTATCTATTTTTATTACATTTCATCAAATGTATTCATTTGTCGGGGAATGCCCCAAGGCCACATTGTACTTATTTATCGATGAATTCCCCGAAGTATCATGTACGCAAAGGAGGCTCGTGATCAAGGCCCGAGGCATCGGGTAAAGCATTGGGGCTTAGAATAGGATTAGTTTAGAATAGGATCAATATTTTCGTATTTTTCTATTTTCGGGATTGTATAACTCCAGCTGGATATTATTTTTGATTTTGAACTTTGCTTGATTTGTTTGTTGCTTGTTTTATGTGGTTTATACATTCATAGTGTTAAATTAGCCAATATGCTCTACCGAGCGACCGTGGTCGAACCACGGGATAGAAGGGTGCCTAACACCTTCCCCTCGATCAATAGAATTCTTCATCCGAAATTTCTGTTCGCAAACCAGTTTAAGAAGTCAAATCGTTTTGAAAAGAATTTTTCAAAGGTGACTTGGCACACCAGATTATGCCAAGTGGCGAATTGTTAAAAAGTCCTTTTCAAAATAAATTTTCATTTTTGTCACTTAATAATAAAACTTTTTCAAACCTTAAAATTGATAATTTTTTTGATAATAAAAAGGTGTGACAACTGCTGCTACGCGTAGGTTACCTTCCATTTGGAAGGATTAATTTACTACCATATATATATATATTTAATGTAGGAAAGAGGATTTAAGAAGGTAGTAAATGATAATTAAAATAAAGGAAGAAAACTTTTATACTTTTTGAATGATTTCAGAACCAAAAATTAGAAAAAAAAACTC
Organism: Capsicum annuum; assembly: GCF_002878395.1. Classification (NCBI taxonomy): domain Eukaryota; kingdom Viridiplantae; phylum Streptophyta; class Magnoliopsida; order Solanales; family Solanaceae; genus Capsicum; species Capsicum annuum. The sequence goes on along the minus strand of NC_061122.1, from coordinate 17,254,705 downwards.
TCAAAATTCTAAGAAAAAAGATGAATATATAATCATACTTGCCAATAAAGCATGCAACATCAGCTTGCTCATAATCTTCCTTTATACATACATACACATATATAGAGAGAGATTACTATTATTTATTTGTTGCATTACATTGGTATGTAAGTTTTTAGTATCAAAAATTTAGTATTTCATCATTATAACATGCGTGACCTTCGTCTTCGAATATAAATTCGGGCAAACAATACGGAGTTTAATTATAAAAAATTTTGATATTTTGCATAATTAATGAAAATGTCAATTTCGGGTCTGTCGAGATACATAATTAGCACCCGATACATCCAACGAAGATACATTTTTCTTTGTAAAGATACATAATTAGTTACGTTTTCGATACATTTTTTTTATTTTGGATCTGTTGAGATACATAATTATCTCTCGATGCATCTAATGAAGATACATAATTAGTAGAATTTTTTATAATTACGTTGTAAGGATAATGATTTATATAAATATGATAAATTAAGGTGTATAGTTATGTTATTTTTCCTATAAATTCATTGTTGTTCTAAGTTACTTATTTAGGGACTAACAATTCTAATTGTTGCATGTTACAAAAAAAAAAAATCACTAATTATTATAAATTGGTATATTCACACCAATCCTGTGAATACCAGAAATATGTTAGTTTGACGACGTATAATTAGAAAAAAATCAAAATGGGATTATCAAAAGAATGTAAAGGCTTCTGCCAATTCGTATTGCCTGTCTTTCTAACAATTTTACATATTTTTTAAAAATATGTATATTGAATAACATTAATTATAATTTAAATTACTTTTTATCTTTCTTTAAACTTCTCATTTAGTTGTGATCAGGAAATTATTGAAATCAGTAAGGAAATATTTAATAGGATTTTTGAAACGTGCTTTCCACATATAAGATTCAGTAACACTTTCAATAGTTGTGTGATGCCTATTTTTCCAATTAATAATTATTTTAAAATTTAAACAAATACTATAGTTTTCTTACGTATATATATATGTTGCTTCATTTTTTCATTTATGACTAAGATAAGATTTGACTTGATTTGATTTGCAATATATAATAATGGATAAAACATAATTGGAGATTTTCAGATGCACTATGATTGTACAACTTGTCCAGATAGAAAAATTGAATATTTTTGTGCTCAATGCTGAACTTAGAAATTTTGTTAATATATATATATATATATATATATATATATATATATATATATATTTATAAAACATCAAAGAACAAGAAGAAGAGTAGAGACAATAGAGAGAGTAATTCTTATTTCTTCTCTTGAGGGATCTCTTGATGGGGTAATTTACAATGAAGAAACCCTTCTATTTATAGGGAAAATTTACTGCTAGTTTGAGTAAAAGACAAATGCTTCAAATCCTAATAGATATCAAAGTAGATCTTATTAGATTTATAGCACTCCCCCTTGAATGTCTAGATAGATAATGTGTCTCGTTAAAACCTTACTAGAAAAAACCCAGTAGGAAGAAAATCTAGTAAAGGAAAAAGAGTACACATTTCTAACAATACGCATATCGGATGCCTCATTCAAAACCTTATAAGAAAAACCCAGTGTGACAAAACCTCGTAAGAGAAAAAGAGTACAGCGTATTAACTCCCCCTAATGAGAAAATCCTTGAACTTTTGCATCCTGATCTTGTGCACCATCTTCTTAAAAGTTGTAATTGGAGAAGACTTGGTGAATAAATCAGCCACATTTTCACTTGAACAAATCTGTTGTACGTTGATATCACCATTCTTTTGTAGCTCATGTATGTAGAAAAGCTTTGATGAAGTGTGATTCGTTCTATCTCCTTTTATGAATCCTCCATTAAGATGTGGTATGCATGATGAATTATCTCTGTATAAAATTGTGGGTAGATTATCATATTTCACACCAAATTTTTCCCAATTGAGATGTATCATGGACCTCAACCATACACATTTTCGACTTGCTTCATGAATAGCTATTATCTCAGCATGATTCGATGAAGTGGCTACGATAGACTGCTTTGTATATATCCAAGATATGACAGTACCACCACATATGAACACATAGAGTATTGGAGACCGAGCTTTATGCAGGTCAGATAAGTACCCAAAATTTGCATGACCAATAAGATCGGGACTGCAAACTTGCTAACAAATTAACTAAAAAAAAGGCTATATCAGGCCTTGTAGTATTTGCGAGATACATTAGTGCATCAATTGCACTAAGATATGGTACTTCATAATCAAGGAGTTCCTCATTCTTTTCTTGAGGTCGGAATGGATCCTTATTCAATTTTTGCATGTTTCTCATTTCAGTAAATACTCTATTGCTTTTAAAAACTCTCCAAGAGTTTCAATGATACTCAAATCATCAAATTATATCTTACGAGGATAATAAAAAGTTTTCCAGAAACTTTATATGCTTCAGTCATTTTGAATCCATTAGGGATTTTCATATGGATGTTTGTCACGTAACAATATCCAATATGTCAAGTGTGACATCATCAAGTGTCTGGACTGCAAATCAAATAAGTTTTACGCTTATCAACATACATCCTTTCTGGTCACTTGATAAATATTTCTACATCAGAATGCTTAAATAAATGAAGAATTTGGATACTCGTAATCTTTCGCAATATTGCACCAATATGGTATCAAAGATATTGATGATATATCATTTTGTATCGGTTCATAGTTTGGCATAACATATTGAGGTGTTATAACTTCATTACTTTTAGGTACCTGAACCTCTTATAAGGTTTCATGAAGTGTTATGTTGTGGGCTCTTCAAAAGCACATTGATTTTTTATTATGATTATTTGCCCCTAATTTTTTTAAGGATCATTTTATTTGGAACCGATTAATCTACCATTCTTCATGCATGCGTAGAATTTGTCCTTTATGAACACAAAATAGGAGCACTTGCAGCTTAAATATGAGATGTGTTCAGCATTCGACTTGAATTATCTTTTGAATGAGGATTTGATGATAATTCCTAACATATTTCATAACTGCTTATAATCTCCCCTTATGTTAGGAAAACTAAGATACAACCTCCATCTTTATGCATCATGGTATATTCATTAATCGTATACCACACATCAAAACTATTAGATGAAATAGTTGGTTCCTGACCTTGAACCAATTGAGAGGGAAGAAATAATCATAATATATTGATCTAATTCATACAAGTGCTATTGTATGCAACATATCATATTTCATACCAATACATGAAACTTTGTTCTCGTTAGTAATGGTTGAGCTATTTATGGAAGAAATTCAATGCTAAACCATCATCATCAAGATAAATAATCTTGATTACACAATCTAAAAATTATGCTCAATTTATATTGAGCAAGTAACTTTATGAATGTCAAAATTAGGTTGACAATGAATGTACATGTGATCATCTTATTGATGAATCTTTTTAATATATCATATAGGTGAACGAGCCCTTTTTCACCTTTTATACTTTTCAGATTTTAAGGGATTCAATCCCAAAATTAGCTGGTCCAACTAACTTATCATGAGAACAAGCAATATTAAAAGTAAAGAAGAATTTTTTCAATAAATGTTCAATACTCAGTATGCACATCTTCGAGATGTTGCAATCGTTCATGTCAATTTATGAACTTTTATTCTAGTAAACTCCAAGTTTACCAAGATATGTACCTTTTACTTTAGTAAATTTCAAATTTACTATTACATGAATACATTTCAGATTTATTACTTTTGATATAGATTTCAAAATTATTCAACGTCTTTAGGAGGTGAGTTGTGATACAATCACAATCAAGTGCACGTTTGCATTAATAAGTTTCTCATTCTCTAGGAATGGAATATAATAATGCCTTAATCCTATCAAATTATGATAGCTTATAACCTCTTTTAAGATTTTGCTACTTCAGAAGCAAATCAAGGCATACATATGATGTAGAGAATTTTTCTCTAGTATATCTTATAATCATATAAGCGTGTGAAAATATCATCACTTTTGATGATCATTATCATATTGTCCCTCCACACGTATATTCGTGCATTCAATCACTTGTCTTCTTTCAGACATATTATGCACTGTTACCACATACACCTCAAGAATGAAGTAAGTTGTCATATTTCAAACTTATCATATATTGCTACCATATTCACTTCATGGAATGGAGCATATTCAATGGGTCGAATTTCATGACTTTTCATTAAACACCCATTATTTTGCCTTAGCCATCATAATATCATCAATATGATGTATTGAGATTCAAACTCAACATCTTATGTATATAAAAGCGTCTTAGGCATGAATCGATGGGACTTGAACCCAACATATTATCATCCTTATTGATAATATTGTTCTTGAAGAATAAATTTAAAATATAAATGGTTCCAAATCAATTATTTTTCCTCAAATTCAATAATATTTGTTGACACCTAATTTTTGCCCTCCACAACTACGTTTAATCTCGAGTTTCTTCGATTTTCAAATAAAATCACAACAATTATTTTTTCCAAATAAACACATTTTAAAATATGCATTTGGATTAAATTTGTCATTTAAGTGATAATTATATATTTTCGTATTTGAATATATGGGATTGTATAAATGATGTCATTTAAATGAACATTTTTATCAAAATTGGACTTTAAATTAAGGATTTTTTGGAAAATAATTATTAATAACTAAATCTTGATTTAAATATAATTTATTCTTAAATCTATTTGGAGAAATACTTGTTTAGTTTTATCGAATCAAGAAGCTCAGGATTAAACAATGTGTTAATTCGTATCGAATTTTAATTTGATTTAGTCCATCTATTATATTTGACTATAATTGAAATCAAATTGGCCCCAATTGCAATGCAATTGATCAAATTGATTTTCAATTTGGTTAAAAATTAAATGAATTGGTCAAATCCCCAATTCCTATATCCTAATTCTAGCCCAATCCTTAAAATTACCTCCTAAATCTACCCAAACCAACCCCTTAACAACTTCAGCCCAACACCCCAGCCCACCTTCAAAATACCTTGACCCGACCCACTATCCATCCATTACCTCATTCAAGCCAAACATATGTACAACTCTCACCAATAAACATACATACCAACTCCAGCAACATCGCGACCAAGAATCCGAAAATCCCCAACCAAATCGACTCGACCAGCCCCAACCCATTTTTTTCTCCTCTTCATCATCACGTGCTTCCCCCACGCGTTCTAGTACGAAGAGGGATACGGGCCATCAAAAAAAATCTAGGTGACGTCCCCCAACAGATAGCTCCGTAAATTTAGGGATTATTGGTATGATTTCGTACGTACGCGGCTGATTTCCAGTGGTTTGAGGTAATATCCTTTTCTCCCCAATTCTTATTGGTCCACAATTTGGATTTATCCGAGAAAAGTTCCAAAATCCATATGATTTGTTGGTGAATAACGTTATCTGGAGTTCAAATTTCAAATTCCTTTTGAAAAAAATCATAGTTTACCCTATTGGTCTTCTATATAAAGAGCTCACAATGAGCTGAGAAGGGGGGATTCTTTTTTGGGAGGGTCACTGTTTGTTAGGTTTTGAAACTTTGGAGAAAAGAATAGATGAGAAAATTTTTGAGGTAAGACGAGGGAGGTTGAAAATTCTAGGGTTCTAACTTGGGGGTCCTTTTTCTTTCTTTCTTTAGCTTTTTGGGGGAGAGGTTTAGAAATTAGGAGTCAAAATTTGGGTTCTTTCATAGAAGTTTTGAAGGGATCTTCTCTCTTCTCTCCAAGGGGTTTCGAAATCTCTAAGAGGTAAAGGCCAAAGGGACGCTCCGTTGGTGGTGGACGTCGCGAGATTCCAGTAGCAACGACTTCATTGATAGCTCGTTCATCCCGTTTGCTTCCCTGAAAGAGCGGTTCATCGACATTATCGAGTTGAGGACTGATTTCTGGTTGTTGATATTCTACTGATAGCTCGTCGTCCTGCTTGCTGCCCCGAAGGAGGTAAACATGATCGTCCCTCTTAATTTTACTGTTTCTGCTTCATCCAATTTTCTCCATAGAAGTAATTATGTGTTCGTCATGAATGAGGCTGGATTTACTGTTGTAGAGGCCTTGAGAGCCATATGGTATCTAGTAGAGAATTGCGATTATCGTTTGAAATAAGGTGCTTGTTTTTCTTGATTTGACGATTTTTAGGATAGTCTCTTAAGTTCACCTTTTTACTCTGGATGATGATTCTTTTGGCATAATAACTGTGTTCATTATTTTCTTTTGGTTTAGCATTATCTTCATCTCTGAATATGATACTTTCAATCAAATGTATGCCCGTTCTTCTTCAGTCCGTTTTGCTATGACTTTGGATTTCGGTTGCTTCTTTTTATCTTGAACTTCTTTTGTTTTCTATTTTTTCAGGGACAGACTAAATTTTTGTTATTCTATTTCAGAATAGTTCCCTCAAGATTAATCGACATTGCAGTTTCTTTTTTTTTCTTTGAATCAACAGCAATTATCTCCTAAGAATTCTTGGACTCCGGTTAGCAAATTGTAGTAATTGACCTAAAAAGGGGTATTTACATATTTCAATTTACTGATTTGTTGAGAAGGGATAGAATAGGTTTCAAGTGACCAAAATCTGGTATTTTACAATGCTCTATTCACCTGGTTTAGTCTAGTTTATTTAAATAGAATCGCCTCGATCTGTTTAAATGTAGTAGATATGTAACTGCTCTCAGGCTATCTGTTCTAATCTATTTTTTGTTAGAACTATTACCTATTAGTTTGAAATGCTTAAATGCTAATGCTTACACATATTAAGTCTCCATGATGTTCTAATTAGTTTAAAGTGTTTCATTCCTACTTTATTTATGGGTCATTCCATTTAATTAAGGAGGATGGTACACGTTTTTTCTGGGTCTTCATGATCTGTTTAAAAAGAATACCGTAGTGTAAAACCCACTTCTTTGCCTATACTCTTCTTTGTTTAATGAATGACATTTTTTTTTATGTATATTCAACCTATTTGTGACCATCTGTTAGAATCTTAGTGGCTTAGTTAGCATATTGTGATTCTCTTTATATTTTTCCTGGGTCCAGTATGTATTACTCAAAGATTCATATTACGCTGCCACTTTTAATTAAATCCATAGACATCTTTGTCTTTCCTTTCGTTAATCATGTGCTTATGTGCTTTATTCTTCTTGTTTTTTGCATGAATATTCATTGGAGTTCAAACGGACTCTTTGTATTCCTTGAGGGGCCATTGAGGATTATCTTTCCTGGAAGATTTTGGAAGTCAATCTCGTAGTGCATGGATAAGAAAATTGGAATAAGGAGAACGGATTAAAATCCCACGGTTGAAGCAGCTAGGAGACTCAAAAGTCTTATTTGTTGTTTTATTTAGTCAAGTATTGTTGTCTTTATTTATTTTTATTCATTTATTCGGGCCACGAAGCCAAAGTTGTAACTAATACAGGTGGAGCAAGCTCGAGCTAAGGGCTCAAAAATATAGAATTAGGATAGGGTTGTTGATTTGGGCCTAATGGCTCAAGTCCTTATGCTTCTACCCTTTTCCTTTTACTTTTGCTAATTTTCATGTGTTTTCTTGCGAACCTAGTTAAAATCCCTAACTAAGTCGCTAAAAACTAGTTTTGCATAAACACCAAAATATTTCTAAAATCACTTTCTTTTCAAAAACCAATCTATTTTCTAAAGTTAGTCAAAAGACGTTTTTAAACAGTTTGGATAACCGCAAGTTAGCGGACGTTTTAGGTGCCTAACACCTTCCTAAAACGTTAATAGGAACCACTTATCTAGAATCTCTGACTTACAACGATTTTTATGTTTTGAATCGTTTAAAGTATTTATAAAGGTTTGTTAATTCCTTTTCAAAATTAAGTGGTGACTCTCTTTCAAAAGTCAAAATTTCCGCAAAACAGAAATGGCAACTCTACTGGGGATTTTTAACTAGGTTTTAATCAAATGTTTGATTTCGTCTTTCGATTAACTGTTTATATGTTTATATGGTTTGATTTTGTAAAGTTTAATCATCGCATCCCATGGCATATTCCTACATTATTTAAACTATTTTGGGGTTTCGTGGGTATCCCGACCCCTATTGAGCAATTCCAAAATATGTTGGAAATACAAATAGTTTATTAGAACGTGAGTTATCTGATGGATATTTATATTTTCATACTCAAGTTTTCTTCTTGAGAACCAGTGTTTAAACCCACTCTAGACACCGAGGATAGATAGAAACCAAAACCCTATTTTAGGCATGAGCCTAGGATGACCCAATACCCGAGCGGGGTATTGGGCCCATTTGAAAACTTGCCCTATGTCTATTGACCCCGAGTCAATCACAGACGGATCATACTTATGTGTTGGAGAAATATATGCTTGTCTAAATTCAATCCATTATCCCGTGGGGGTCGGTAAAAGCTTGATTTGCTTACTTTTGCAAGAAGAATTGAAGCAAGTTCAAGCAAGAAATTGATCAATTTGGGAGGTTGCATCTAACGCACAGTTTACAGACGTCACCAATATAAGAAATGGATGAAGCTTAGAAGGCGAAGGCTGATAGAAGAAGCACTCAGGAATTAGTATTTTCTATCCCCTGCGTGGGAGCTTATCATCTTTCATGTTATTTTCCTTTTTTCCTAAAGATTGTATCCCTCTTTTGTTAGCGTTTGTAGGTATTTATGCCCTTTTTCATGTCTATATAAGTTGGGGATTAATGGATTGACGTCGAGGAAGCATATATTTTCTTCAAAAATTGTTAGGCCTGAACCTTAGGCTTAAAAAGGGTCACCCCAGCTAGGATACGTGTTATTATAATGTTGTTGTGTGATATAACTGTTTTATGTGCCTATGTGCGTATGTTTGAATCAAAGGCAAATTTATCCACTATGTCCTATGGATGAACTTGGCTATGACTCAAACAACTCTATATGATTATTTCATGTCAAATATTTTCCATTATTATACGAAAAATAACACATCTGCCTTTGAGTTGCTTTACTTTAAAGATAATAGAAATTACTCCATGTTGATAAATTGGTAGAACATCCCTACTTCACCCGATCGAAAGCGCAGAAAATCCCATCCTCTGATCATTATTCAAAAATGACGAGAAATGATGAAGAAAATGCACTGACTATCCGGGATAATGTGATAGCGGAACAGAATGAGATGATTGCAAAACTTGCAAGAAAGTTAGAAATGCTTCAGGAGGAAATAAATCGTACTCGAGATTTGGCTAACTTGGCCATCACCGTCAATGCCCCTACTCCGAGGGGACACGGGACTCTACTTCAAATTCTTCCCCTCAGCACCCCTATTCTCGAGGATCAGCCGAATAACGTATCGTCTGTCTCTGCTCCTCTATTCATCCAAAATACCAATCATGAAAATAACCCAGATGCCTACCATCCGCAAAATCCATCTCTAACCCTACAAAATCCATCTCCAAATACATTCCTAAATCCTCAAAACACATTTTCAAATCAATAAAATGCATTCCCAAATCCGCAAGATTCACTCCCAAACCCATAAAATATATCAAACCTACCTTCAAATCCACCAAATTCATTTTCAAATCCTCAAATTCCTTTTCATATTTCGCCAAACTACTCGCAAGGTCCACGGAATTTTCCCAATTTCCAAAATGTCCTCCCCACTTACCAATCAAATTCCCGTCATCCGCAAAATCAAGCCTCCCTTCTGAATCCTCCTCACACCATCATATCCCCTGATATGTATAATCCCATTCCTCTTCTCGAGATAGACCATTACGAGGAGAAGGAGAAATAGTGGAGGACCGAGCATGAACTGAAGTTGCTAGCTATGAATGAAGAAATCATAAGGATCAAAGAATCTCATGGAGTGAGGGACCACGATGGTTTAGGGTATGACGATTTATGTGTTCACCCGGGAGTAGACCTACCAAATAGGTACAAAGTTCCTAAGTTTGAGATGTTTGACGGTGCCGGAAATCCAATGGCCCATCTGAGAAGGTACTGTGAGCAACTCATAGGGATAGGGAAGAATGAGGCATTCAATATTGAAATAGTCCCTGAACGATATTCACTAGATTGGATCAAACAGAAGAATGATGAGAGTTTTCGAGACTATGCTTTTTGTTGGAGAAAAGAGGCTGCTAATGTACAACCTCCTATGTCTGAGGAAGAAATGGTATTAGTTTTCTCTCATGCACAGGAAGGAGAATTTTATACCAGGATGGTATCCGTGGTTTGAGCAACTTTCACAGATTTAGTAAAGATTGGGGAATCATTAGAGGAAGGCATCCGAATAGGAAAAATTGCCAAAATCCCAACATCATCTGAATCTTCTGCATTTCCAAAGAAGAAAAGAGAGGATGCGACTGTGGTCTCTACTAATTTTGTTGATAAGTTAAAGAGGAAATTCAAGCCTAGAAATATTCTTTCCTCGTCATCATCACCAAGTTTTCAGCCTATATTCTACGCTCAACCTCAATGTCAAGCTCTAAATCCAAATATTTTACCCAGTACCAAGTTCCACAACTAAATTATCAGCCTCATACTCAAGCTACTTTTCCAAATAACCAAATAAACGTCTAAATGTCTCCAAATTATCATCAACTACCTCCCCCTATAAATAAGAATCATTATAACCCTCCATGTCCAAAATTTGAAAAGAAACCTCCCCAAAACTTCACGCTGCTAGCTGAAAGTCGTACCCAGCTCTTCGAAAGATTGATGAAAGCTGGTTATTTGCAACCGATCCAGCCAAAGCCTATCGATCCCAACTCCCGATTTTATCATCCTGATCAAAATTATGCCTATCATTTAGGAGCAGCGGGGCACAGTACCGAGTATTGTATTAACTTGAAACATAAGATCCAAGATTTGTTCGATCAGAAGGTCATCACACTTCAGTCGCCGACACCAAATATTAATAGTAATCCGTTGCCTTACCATGGGGGACCTACAATTAACATGATTGAAATAGATGGTGAATGGGCATCTAGCAAGGCCATTGCTAAGGTAAATTCATAAGGACTCAAAAGAACAGAGAGGTGGAGAAGATAGAGAAAGTTGTGGCCGCCTCAAGTAAGGATTTGGAAGGAATTTTTGAGCCTGTTATGGTCCCAAAAAAAATCTAAGCATGGGATAGAGTACCACCCAAGAAGGAAAAATGAGATCGAAGATAACTCAAAGGAGAGTCTTTTTAGGCCCTTGCTGATCTTATACCAGTCATTTCCTGTACATGAGGTGTCAAACGATGATGGTCTTAGGGATGGGATAAAAGATCTGTTCAAAGGATACAATGCTCTACCAGATGGTTTTCCAAAGTCCGGTGGGGTGAAGAAGATTGCATCGTGGGAGGTCTTGCAAAACTGTACCTCCACTCCACTCATAACCCATCACTCATCGCGCTAGATGAAAGGGCAATTACTAATAGTTTTTAAAATCAGTGATGATCCATAGGAGGCCCCGTTATCCATCCTTTTATGTCTCAAATTTTTGTTTCGTGTTTTACAACTTTCAAAAAGGCTTGGGCCCACATTTGTGTGGGTCATAAGCCACAGTTTTTATTTATTTTCCAAAAGGCCTCCCTTTATTTAAGAAGTTACTTTTTAAATATGATTATCTAGCATGGTTTGTTTTGGTCGCAATAATTTAAAAAACCTGTCACATGTCACGTCAAGGGTAAGGCAAACAAGATGAAGGAAATAATGATGAACAGAAAAGGTGATGATAAGCAGTTAGTAGTAGATACAGAGGAATGTCAAAATCAAAAGAAGCCCAACCTAGAGGAGCCCTAATACTACCTGAGATGGATGGTCAAGAGTGGACCAAACCAATCGATTCTGATGTGGTAAAGATATATCATGCTTGAAAGATATTTTAGTTTTTATTTCTGGGCTTATTTGTAATCGCCTTTATAATAGTATCAATTTTATGATGTGTAATCGCCTAGAATCCTTTTCCTCTATGCACGAACTACGTTTGACCTGAATTCCCAAGAAAGGAATACGTAGGAGGCCTATGTCGGCTTTGGTCAACCCCTTAGGATAATTTACCTTTCCTCTTAGGTATGAAATACGTGATGACCTGAGTTCTCAAGAATGAGATACGTAGGTGGCCTATGTCGGCTTTGGTCGACCCATTAGATTTTTCTTTGTATACCCCTAGCGTAGGCCTGAACTACGTTTAACCTGACTCCTGCTTCGATGGGATACGTACGCGCTCCAACGGCTCGGTCATATAACCCCAGGAAATGAAAACTGGGGTAGAATTTTTGAGAAGGAATCTCGAAAATTCATAAGAGAAGGTCGACATCCAGAATGAAGATCAGCAAAGACTTCAGATCAACTCGGATTGGTATCATCTCAAACAACTTTAAACTGGGGCAGAAATTTTGAGGAAGACCTTACAATTTCCACTGAATGCCGAAACATATTCCAAATTCCCCAGCACCAGAGGTTAAAGCTTTGGAAGCCACAAACTGTAACAAAGTCTAGGTAGACTTAATTTTTGGCTATGATAGAACTACTTGAAGAAATCCTCCAACAATAATTATGAGTTTTGGAAATCATCCGTCGGATATAGTCAAAGCCACAAGGAGGACATTCGTTGAGCTAGTACATGAAATGACTGTTAGAGATTTTATAAAGTTTTACAGAAGCTTTCAAAACTATTTTCTAAAAATTTAAGACTATTTTCAAAAATCTGACAAAATTATTCATTTATACTTGCCTAGACATCAATTGGGATGGAGTGTCGGGGTAAAAGTCCCAACATGGAGAAATGCGCAAGAGATTGAAATGGATTTTTGTTTAGTAGGGAGCATTTCATCTCCCCAAATGGGATTTTTCCATATAAATTTAAATTAATCGAATCCCATCATAGATACTTGACACCGAATGAAAAGAAAGTGCAAATTCCATCCCTAAATGCAATAATATACTTAAAAATAAATGCCTATGTAAATGGTGTAAGAAATTACATGTTGTACGATTCATCATTACCAAAGGTTGGTGGAGTTGTAACTTCTCATTCTTTTTTTTCCTTGTGAAGCTGCATGTAGATTCTCCATTCTTAATTAGAAATTTC
>NC_061122.1:17234969-17238615 GCF_002878395.1 Capsicum annuum | reverse complement strand
TTGATTCCTATAAGACGTACCTTTTAATCGAGTTATTCCCCTTGATTTCTATAAGACGTACATTTTAGTTGAGTTATTCCCCTTGATTCCTACAATACATACCCTTTAGTCGAGTCATTCCCCTTGATTCCTATAAGACGTACCCTTTAGTCGAGTCAGTCCCCTTGATTCATAGAACTGTACCCTTTAGTCGAGTCATTCCCCTTGATTCCTATAAGATGTAACTTTTAGTCGAGTCATTCCTCTTGATTCCTATAAGATGAACTTTTAAGTCGAGTCATTTCCCTTGATTCCTATAAGATGTACCTTTTAGTCGAGTCATTCCCCTTGATTCCTAGAAGATGTACTTCCTAGTCGAGTCAGTCCCTTTGATTTCTAGAAGATATACTTCCTCGTAAAGTCATTCTCTTTATCCCTATAAGATGTACTTCCTATTCGAGTATTCCCCTTGATTCCTAGAAAATGTACTTTCTAGTCAAGTCATTCCCTTTGACTCCTAGAAAATGCACTTTCTATTCGAATCATTCCAATTAATCCATAGAAGATGTATTTCTTTGTTTGGGTTTTTCAAGTAGTTATGATATGACTATCACAAAAGTTCTCTGATGTTAAACTGGGGCAAAAAATTTAATTCCTGTTTTTGGAACTTTACTTTTCCGGCAAAATAGAATCTCTCTTTATAATAACCTTTGTTTGGGATAATTTTCTTTCTAGTTCTGATGTGATTTTAGGAGCCCACCCAAAGAGTAGGCGGATAAAGTGAAAGTCAAGAAACATGGTGAAAAAGTTGAAAGTCAAGCAACAAGGTGAAGAAGTTAAAAGTCAAGCAACAAGGTGAAGAAATTGAAAGTCAACAGATTTAAAAATAGCAAGTCAGGAGCCCACCTGGAGAACAGGGATGATAAATTAAAAGCCAAGCAACAAGCAGAAAAAATTGCAAGTCAGGAGCCCGCCTGAAGAATAAGATGATGAAACTCAAGTCAAGAGTCCAAAAGAAGCTGCACAGATATGATTTTTGTAATTTAAGTTATCTTTTTAACTTGTAATTTTCATTTTTGATGTAATAACAGAGTCGCAAACCGGAACCTCAACAGGCCTCACTCGACTCTCCAACTCGGTAGAGTCCCTCTGCTTCCAACCCTTTGAGATACCTGTGACTTAATTCTCTCATAACTTGGGTAGGTAGGATGTCCTAAAGTTAAGACCTAGTTGTTCTTCTTCCTTCTGTTTCTTTTCTTGAATAATGATCAGGTCAAAATTTGGTCTCATTGTCTACTTTTTTGTATGAAAACACTTTGTGTTTACATCCCAAAAGGGGCATGATGTAGACACCTAATTTTGTCCCTCCAAAAAATCCAATTTATCCATTTTTTGTCTCACCTTACCACGTACCCCCACCTATTCTACGCTTTTCCCACAAGGAAACAAATACAACGAATCCTAACAAATTTAATCCCTAATAGTCCCTTATTCTAAAAAATTTTATCTCAACCAACTCACACCCCTCACCCAACCCCCTACCCCAGTTGACACCTAATTTTGACCTCCCGATATCACTTTTAGGCTACTATTTTTATCAAAATTATTTAATTTTAATCATCAATACTTTTACATATTATCTTATAATAAATATATACTAACATGTCGCATTCATAATTTATAAAAATGAATAAATTATTTTTTAGCATTTAGTATCATTTTTTATAATTTTTAAGACTCAAATACGACATTTTATATAATTATTAAATTATTTTTTCACGTAATTATGCACATCCACATTTTTGGCAAATACATCGTCTAGTTTTCCATAATTTAATATTGTTATTATTTATTATTATTTCTTATTATTTCTTATTATTATTATTATTATTATTATTATTATTATTATTATTATTATTATTATTATTATTATTATTATTATCTACTACAATTTAAATAACAGCCTAATCAAAGTCACTTTGCCTAATTTATTTACCTTTTAGCCTAATTCTTATTCAAACCACTACAATTGTAGCCCATTTTATTACCATCATAGCCAATATGAGGTCTAATTTAATATCTTCCATTTTTAAATGTCAGCCTTCAATCCAAAATGAACTCGACGACTGAGATCAAAACTTTCTTTCCTTTCATTTTATACACTCAAATGGGAAACCCTAACCCTAATCCTCCCATTGCTCATCCGCCTCCCTCTAGATCCCTCATTCTTGCTAAAACAAAAGGCAACCATGACTGCCACCGCGAGCCACTGTCGCAGCCCCACCATAGAACGAACTCCTTGTTGTCCCGTCATCACCATATCATTCTCTAGCGAAAACAGGTGCGCCACCGCCCTCCCCCTTCGTCTCAGGTGCCACCAACGACAAAAACAACGATGAAAGCCCCCTCCGAGCCCCCACCTCTTCTCTGATTCACGAACACCCATCGAACTGTAACACCTCAAGATCCCATCCCGGGACATCACACGGTGCTTAAGGCCACACACGACCTCAAGCTAACCCTCTAAGTCTGTCTTCACTTTTATAACTCACTATGATAATAATGATGTTGTAATAAGGAAGAATAATCATGTCATAAACATACTGGAATACAAAGAAATACTGTCCTGTATAATCAAAATACTACAGTTCTATACATACTGGTTCTGTAGTCTAACAAATCCTCTACTACATAAGACTGAGGAGCTATTGGGATAGGTCCCCAACTGACTCGCACTAAACTGAAAGGAAACAACCATCTACCAACATGACAAAATCAGGGACCTAGGTCCTCGAAACATGAGGACTCACCAACTGTAGAAATGTAGATAAAGGTACTCAAAGATCACTGTCGCTGCTGAGATTGAGCACCGAAACCTACATCACGAGGGATTATAGAACACAGAAAAGTATGTGAATCAGTACTTGGGAATGTACTGAGTATGAGCGGGTGCATGCAATATTTTAAAAAAATATCATAAATATATAAGAAAATCATGCATGCTAACAATAATGACTCTCTTTGCTTGAATTAATTGAAACATAATTTCCATAAATCATCAATAATAACACATGCTTCATAAATCTCATAAATCATTGGAGTCAACTCAAACTCTTTGACTCATGACTTAGAGTGACTCGGTAACTCAAGAAACTTAGACTATTATGGACTTGTGAGTTTCTTATAACCGACACAAACCATGTGAGCCGCATTGAGTCCAACTTTTGCCCACCTTGGGGAGAGCTGTTCTATCTTTGCCATCAAAGTAGAACCTTAACTTTAGTGATCACTGTGTTGGCCTTTGGCCCTTAATATTAATCCTACGGTTGCATGTAGTTCTGGGGAAATACCATATTTCCCGCGCGGTGCTAAATACTACTCCCTGACTTAAGCTCAGAACATGTTAGGAAATCCACCTTAATCAACTTAAGGGTCTATCATAGAGACCAAATCATAAATATCTCATTAGCAAATCATAAACAACTTGTGGATTCCTAACTAGACTCAAACTTAAAGCAATCTTTCTCAACCTCAAATGTACTTGCTCATTAAATCATATCAAATATCAGAAAATCAAGAAAACATCAAAGAGCCCGTTCTTGACTCTCAAGCTTAAATATAATATATATTCAATAATCAAACTTCTCATAGAAAAAGTTTAAATCAT
>NC_061122.1:17219285-17231969 GCF_002878395.1 Capsicum annuum | reverse complement strand
AGAGAATAGAGAGAGTAATTCTTATTTCTTCTCTTGAGGGATCTCTTGATGGGGTGATTTACAATGAAGAAACCCTTCTATTTATAGGAAAAATTTACTCCTAGTTTGAGTAAAAGACAGATGCTTCAAATCCTAATAGATATCAAAGTAGATCTTATTAGATCTTGATAGACATTCACTGTAATGTAAATACATTTATAACACTTCCCCTTGAACGTCTAGATAGATAATGTGTCTCGTTAAAACCTTACTAGAAAAAATTCAATAGGAAAAAAATCTAGTGAAGGAAAAAAAATACACATTTCTAGCAATATGCATATTGGCTGCCTCATTCAAAACCTTACAAGAAAAACTCAGTGGGACAAAATCTCATAGGGGAAAAAGAGTACAGCGTATTAACTCCCCCTAATGAGAACATCCTTGAACTTTTGCATCCCGTTGTTGTGCATCATCTTCTTAAAAGTTGTAATTGGAGAAGACTTGGTGAATAAATCATCCACATTTTCACTTGAACGAATCTGTTGCATGTTAATATCACCATTCTTTTGTAGCTCATGTATGTAGAAAAGCTTTGATGAAGTGTGCTTCGTTTTATCTCCTTTTATGAATCCTCCATTAAGATGTGCTATGCATGATGTATTATCTCTGTATAAAATTGTGGGTAGATTATCATATTTCACACCAAATTTTTCCTGAATGAGATGTATCATGAACCTCAACCATACACATTTTCGACTTGCTTGATGAATAGCTATTATCTCATCATGACTCGATGAAGTGGCTATGATAGACTGCTTTGTATATATCCAAGATATTTCAGTACCACCACATATGAACTCATAGCCTATTTGAGACCGAGCTTTATGCAGGTCAGATAAGTACCCAAAATCTGCATGACTAATAAGATCGGGACCGCAAACTTGCTAACAAATTAACTAAAAAAAAGGCTATATCAGGCCTTGTAGTATTTGCAAGATACATTAGTGCATCAATTGCACTAAGATATGGTACGTCATAATCAAGGAGTTCCTCATTATTTTCTCGAGGTAGGAATGGATCCTTAATTTTTGCATGTTTCTCATTTAAGCAAATACTCTATTGATTTTAAAAACTCTCCAAGAGTTTCATTGATACTCAAATCATCAAATATATATCTTATGAGGATAATAAAAAGTTTTCTAGAAACTTTATATGCTTCAGTCATTTTGAATCCTTTAGGGATTTTCATATGGATGTTTGTCACGTAACAATATCCAGCATGTCAAGTGTGACATCATTAAGTGTCTGGACTGCAAATCAAATAAGGTTTACGCTTACCAAAATACATCCTTTCAGGTCACTTGATAAATATTACTACATCAGCATACTTAAATAAATGTAGAATTCGGATCCTCGTAATCTGTCACAATATTACACCAATATAGTATCAAAGATATAGATGATATATCATTTTGTATCGGTTAATAGTTTGACATAATATATTGAGATCTCATCACTTCATTATTTTTAGGTACCTGAGCCTCTTATAAGGTTTCATGAAGTATTATGTTGTAGGCTCTTCAAGAGCACATTGCCTTCTTATTACGATTATTTGCTCCTAATTTTTTTAAGGATCATTTTATTTCGAACTGATTAATCTACCATACTTCATGCATGCGTAGACTTTGTCCTTTATGAATACAAAATAGGAGCACTTGCAGCTTAAATATGAGATGTGTTCGGCATTTGACTTGAATTATCTTTTGAATGAGGATTTGATGATAATTCCTAACATATTTCATAACTACTTATAATCTCCCCTTATGTTAGGAAAACCAACTTACATCCTCCATCTTTGTGCATCATGGTATATTCATTAATCGTATACCGCGCATCAAAACTATTAGATGGAATAGTTGGTTCCTGACCTTGAACCAATTGAGAGAGAAGAAATAATCATAATATATAGATCTAATGCATACAAGTGCTATTGTATGCAACATATCATATTTCATACCAATACATGGATCTTTGTTCTCGTTAGTAATGGTTTAGCTATTTATAGAAGACATTCAATGCTAAACCATCATCATCAAGATAAATAATCTTGGTTACACAATCTGAAAAGTATGCTCAATTTATATTGAGCAAGTAACTTTATGAATGTCAAACGTAGGTTGACAATGAATGTACATGTGATCATCTTATTGATGCATCTTTTCAATATATCAGATAAGTGAACGGGCCCTTATTCACCTTTTATACTTTTCAGATTTTAAGGTATCCAATCCCAAAATTAGCTGGTCCAACCAACTTATCATGAGAACAAGCAATATTAAAAGTAAAGAAGAATTTTTTAAATTTCTTCAATATATGTTCAATACTCAGTATGCACATCTTTGAGATGTTGCAATCGTTCATGTCAATTTATGAACTTTTATTCTAGTAAACTCCAAGTTTACTAAGATATGTACCTTTAACTTTAGTAAATTTCAAATTTACTATTACATGAATACATTTCAGATTTATTACTTTTGAAGTAGATTTCAAAATTATTCAACCTCTTTAGGAGGTGAGTTGTGATACAATCACAATCAAGTGCACGTTTGCATTAATAAGTTTTTCATTCCCCAGGAATGGAATATAATCGTGCCTTAAGCCTATCAAATTATGATAACTTATAACCTCTTTCAAGATTTTGCTACTTCAGAAGCAAATCGAGGCATACATATGATGTAGAGAATTTTTCACTAGTATATCTTATAATCATATAAGCGTGTGAAAATATCATCACTTGTGATGATCATTATCATATTGTCCCTCCACACGTATATTCATGCATTCAATCACTTGTCTTCTTTCAGACATATTATGCACTGTTACCACATACACCTCAAGAATGAAGTAAGTTGTCATATTTCAGACTTATCATATATTTCTACCATATTCACTTCATGGAATGGAGCATATTCAATGGTTCGAATTTCATGACTTTTCATTAAACACCCATTATTTTGCCTTAGCCATCATAATATCATCAATATGGTGTATTGACATTCAAACTCAACATCTTATCCATATAAAAGCGTCTTAGGCATAAATCAATGGGACTTGAACCCAACATATTATTATCCTTTTTGATAATATTGTTCTTGGGGAATAAATTTAAAATATAAGTGGTTCCAAATCAATTATTTTTCCGCAAATTGAATAATATTTGTTGAGACCTAATTTTTGCTCTCCACAATTACATTTAATCTAGAATTTCTTCAATTTTCAAATAAAATCACAACAATTATTTTTTCCAAATAAACGCATTTTAAAATATACATTTGGGTTAAATTTGTCATTTAAGCGATAATTATATATTTTCGTATTTGAATATACGGGATTGTATAAATGATTTTATTTAAATAAACAATTTCATCAAAATTGGACTTTAAATTAAGGATTATTTGGAAAATAAATATAAATAATTAAATCTTGATTTGAATATAATTTATTCTTACAAATAATATATTTGGAAAAATACTTGTTTAATTTTATCGAATGAAGAAGCTTAGGATTAAATAATGTGTTAATTCGTATCGAATTTTGATTTGATTTAGTCCATCTATTATATTTGACTATTATTGAAATCAAGTTGGCCCCAATTGCAATGCAATTGGACAAATTGATTTTCAATTTGGCCAAAACATAAATGAATTGTTCAAATCCCCAATTCCCATATCCTAATTCCAGTCCAATCCTTAAAATTACCTCCTAAATCTACCCAAACCAACCCCTTAACAACTTCAGCCCAACACCCAAGCCCACCTTCAAAATACCTTGACCCGGCCCACTCTCCATACATTACCTCCTTCAAGCCAAATATACGTACAACTCTCACCAACAAACATACGTACCAACTCCAGAAACATCGCGACCCAGAATCTGAAAATCCCCAACCAAATTGACCCGACCAGCCCCAACACATTTTCTTCTCCTCTTCATTATCACGTACTTCTCCCACTTGTTCTGGTATGAAGAGGGATGTGGGCCTTCTAGAAATTAAGCTAGGTGGCATCCCCCAGCAGTTAGCTCCATAAATTTAGGGATTATTGGTACGATTTCGTACGTAAGTGGCTGATTTCCAGTGGTTTGAGGTAATATCCTTTTCTCCCCAATTCTGATTGGTCCATAATTTGGATTTATCTGAGAAAAGTTCCAAAATCCATATGATTTGTTGGTGAATAACGTTATCTGGAGTTCAAATTTCAAATTCCTTTGGAAAAACCATAGTTTACCCCGTTGGGCTTCTATATAAAGAGCTGACAGTGAGTTGAGAAGGGAGGATTCTTTTTAGGGAGGGTCACTGTTTGTTAGATTTTGAAACTTTGGAGAAAATAATAGATGAGAAAATTTCTGGGGTAAGAGGAGGGAGGTTAAAAATTCTAGGGTTCTAAGTTGGGGGTCCTTTTTCTTTCTTTTTTTAGCTTTTCAAGGGAGAGGTTTAGAAATTGGGAGTCAAAATTTGGGTTCTTTCATAGAAGTTTTGGGGGGCTCTTCTCTTTTCTCTCCAAGGAGTTTTGAAATCTCTAAGAGGTAAAGGCCAAAGGGATGCTCCGTTGGTGGTGGACGTTGCGAGATTCCAGTAGCGATGACTTCACTGATAGCTCATTCATCCCGTTTGCTGCCCTGAAAGAGCGGTTCATCGACATTGTTGAGTTGAGGACTGATTTCTGTTGGTTGATATGCTATTGATAGCTCGTTATCCAGCTTACCGCCCCGAAGGAGGTAAACATGCTCGTCCCTCTTAATTTTTTTATTTCTACTTCATCCACCTTTTCTCCGTAGAAGTAATTATGTGTTTGTCATGAATGAGGCTGGATTTGGTGCTGTAGAGGCCTTGAGAGACATAGGGTATCGCGTAGAAAATCGTGATTATGGTTTGAAATAAGTTGCTTATTGTTCTTGATTTGATGATTTTTAGGATAGTCTCATAAGTTCACCTTTCTGCTCTGGATGATGATTCTTTTGGCATAATAACTATGTTCATTATTTTCTTTTGATTTAGCATTATCTTTATCTCTGAATATGATACTTTCAATCAAATGTATGCCCGTCCATCTTCAGTCTGTTTTGCTATGACATTGGATTTCGGTTGCTTCTTTTTAGCTTGAACTTCTTTTGTTTTCTGTTTGTTTAGGGACAGACTTAATTTTTGTTATTGTATTTCAGAATAGTTTCCTCAAGATTAATCGACATTGCAGTTTCTTTGTTTTTATTTGAATCAACAACAATCGTCTCCTAAGAATTCTTGGACTCCGGTTAGCAAATTGTAGTAATCGACCTAAAAAGGGGTATTTAGATGTTTCAATTTACTGATTTGTTGAGAAAGGATAGAATATGTTTGAAGTGACCAAAATCTGGTATTTTACAATGCTCTATTCACCTGGTTTATTCTAGTTTATTTAAATAGAATCGCCTCGATCTGTTTAAATGCAGTAGATACGTAACTACTCACAGGCTATCTATTCAATCTGTTTTTTGTTAAAACTATTACCTATTAGTTTGAAATGTTTAAATGCTAATTATTACACATATTAAGTCTCCACGATGTTCTAATTAGGTTAAAGTGTGTCATTCCAACTTATTTATGGGTCATTTCATTTTAATTAAGGAGGATGGTACACATTTTTTCTGGGTTTTCATGATCTGTTTAGAATGAATACCGGAGTGTAAAACCCACCTCTTTTCCTATACTCTTCTTTGTTTAATGAATGACATTTTTTATGTATATTCAACCTATTTGTGACCATCTGTTAGAATCTTAGTCGCTTAGTTAGCATATTGTGATTCTCTTTATATTTTTCCTGGGACGAGTATGTATTACTCAAAGAATCATACTACGCTATCACTTTTAATTAAATCCGCAGACATCTTTGTTTTTCCTTTCGTTAATCATGTGCTTATGTTCTTTATTCTTCTTGTTTTTGCATGAATATTCGTTGGAGTTCAAATGGACTCTTTACATTCCTTAAGGGGCTATTGAGGCCTATCCTTCCTGGCAGATTTTGAAAGTCGATCTCGTAGTGCATGGATAAGAAAATGGAAAAAAGGAGAATGGATTGAAATTCCACGGTTGAAGCGGCTAGGAAACTCAAAAGTCTTATTTGTTGTTTTATTTAGTCAAGTATTGTTGTCTTTATTTATTTTTATTCATTTATTCGGGCCACGAAGAAAAATTTATAACTAATATAGGTGGAGCAAGCTTGAGCTAACGGCTCAAAAACATAGAATTAGGACAGGTAGAAGACAGGCTGAAAGCCCAATATCTAGATTAGGACCGGGTTGTCGATTTGGGCTTAATGGCTGAAGTCCTTATGATTCTACCCTTTCCCTTTTACTTTTGCTAATTTGCTTTATGTGTTCTCTTGCGAACCTAGTTAAAATCCCTAACTAAGTCGCTAAAAGATGGTTTTGCATAAACACCAAAATATTTGTAAAATCACTTTCTTTTTGAAAACCAATCTATTTTCTAAAGTTAGTCAAAAGACGTTTTCAAACAGTCTGGATAACCGCAAGTTAGCGGACATGTTAGGTGCCTAACACCTTCCTAAAATGTTAATCGGAATCGCTTATCTAGAATCTCTGACTTAAAACTATTTTTCTGTTTTGAATCGTTTAAAGTATTTATAAAGGTTTCTTAATTCCTTTTCAAAATTAAGTGGCGACTCTCTTTCAAAAGTCAAAATTTCCACAAAATAGAAATGGAGACTCTGCTGGGGATTTTTAACTATGTTCTAATCAAATGTTTGATTCGTCTTTTGATTAACTGTTTATATGTTTATATGTTTCGATTCTGTAAAGTTTAACTATCGTATCACATGGCATATTCCTACATTGTTTAAACTGTTTTGGGGTTTCGTGGGTACCCTGGCCCCTATTGATCGATTTCAGAAATGTGTTGGAAATACAAACAGTTTATTAGCACGTAAGTCGTCTGATGGCTGTTTGTATTTTCAAACTCAAGTTGTCCGCTTGAGAACCAGTGTTCAAACCCACTCTAGACACCGAGGATAGAACGAAACCAAAACCCTATATTAGGCATGATCCTAGGATGACCCAATACCGAGTGGGGTATTGGGCCGATTAGAAAACTTTCCCTATGTCTATTGACCCCGAGTCAATCACAGACGGATCATACTTATGTGTTGGAGAAATATATGCTTGTCTAAATTCAATCCATTATCCTGTGGGGGTCGGGAAAAGCTTGATTTGCTTACTTTTATAAGGAGAATTAAAGAAAGTTCAAGCAAGAAATTGATCGATTTGGGAGGTTGCATCTAACGCACAGTTTACAGACGTCACTAATATAAGAAATGGACAAAGCTTAGAAGGCGAAGGCTGATAGAAGAAGCACTCAAGAATTAGTATTTTCTATCCTCTGCGTGGGAGCTTATCATCTTTCATGTTATTTCCCTTTTTCCCTAAAGATTGTATCCCTCTTTTGTTAGCGTTTGTAGGCATTTATGCCCTTTTTCATGTCTATATAAGTTTGGGGGTTAATGGATTGACTTCGAGGAAGCATATATTTTCTTCAAAAATCGTTAGGCCTGAACCCTTGGCTCAAAAAGGGTCACCCCAGCTAGGATACGTGTTATTATAATGTTGTTGTGTGATATAACTGTTTTATGTGCTTATGTGCATATGTTTGAATCAAAGGCAAGTTTATCCACTATGTCCTATGGACGAACTTGGCTATGACTCAAACAAATCTATATGGTTATTTCATATCAAATATTTTCCATTATTCTTCATATACGGAAACTAAAACATCTGCTTTTGAGTTGTTTTACTTTATAGATAATAGAAATTACTCCGTGTTGATAAACTGGCAGAACATCCTTACTTCAGCCGATCGAAAGCGTAGAAAATCCCATCCTCTGACCATTATTCAAAAATGACGGGAAATGACGAAGAAAGCGCACTGACTATCCGGGATAATGTGATAGCGGAACAGAATGAGCTGATTGTGGAACTTGCAAGAAAGTTAGAAATGATTCAGGAGGAAATAAATCGCATTCGAGATTTGGCTAACTTGGCTATCACCGTCAATGCCCCTGCTCCAAGGGGACACGGGACTCTACTCCAAATTTCTCCCCTCAGCACCCCTATTCTCGAGGATCAGCCGAATAACGTATCATCCATCTTTGCTCCTCCATTCGTCCAAAATACAAATCATGAAAAGAACCCAGACGCCTACCATCCGCAAAATCCATCTCTAACCCAACAAAATCCGTCTCTGAATACATTCCCAAATTCTCAAAACACATTTTCAAATCAACAAAATGCATTCCCAAATCCACAAAATTCACTCCCAAACCCACAAAATATATCAAATCTACCTTCGAATCCACCAAATTCATTTTCAAATCCTCAAAATCCTTCTCATATTCCGCCAAACTACTCGCAAGGTCCATTGAACCTTCCCAATTTCCAAAATGTCCTCCCCACTTACCAACCAAATTCCTCTCATCCGCAAAATCAAGCCTCCCTTCCAAATCCTCCTCACGCCATCATATCCCCTGATATCTATAATCCCCTTCCTCATCTCGAGATAGACCATTACGAGGAGAAAGAAAATGAGTAAAGGACAGAGCATGAACGGAAGTTTCTAGCTATGAATGAAGAGATCATGAGGATCAAAGAATCTCATGGAGTGAGGGACCACGACGGTTTAGGGTATGACGATTTATGTGTTCACCCAGGAGTAGACCTACCAGATGGGTACAAAGTCCCTAAGTTTGAGATGTTTGACGGTACTGAAAATCCAATGGCCCATCTGAGAAGGTACTGTGAGCAACTGGTAGGGATAAGGAAAAATGAAGCATTCAACATTGAAATAGTCCCTGAACGATATTCACTAGATCGGATCAAACAGAATAATGATGAGAGTTTTCGAGACTATGCTTTTTGTTAGAGAAAAGAGGCTGCTAATGTACAACCTCCCATGTTTGAGGAAGAAATGGTATTAGTTATCTCTCGTGCACAGGAAGGAGAATTTTATACCAGGATGGTATCCGTGGTCTGAGCAACTTTCACAGATTTAGTAAAGATTGGGGAATCATTAGAGGAAGGCATCCAAACAGGAAAAATTGCCAAAATCCCAACATCATCTGAATCTTCTGCATTTCCAAAGAAGAAAAGAGAGGATGCGACTGTGGTCTCTACTAATTTTGTTGATAAGTTAAAGAGGAAATTCAAGCCTAGAAATATTCTTTCCTCGTCATCATCACCAAGTTTTCAGCCTATATTCTTCGCTCAACCCCATTGTCAAGCTCTAAATCCAAATATTTTACCCAGTACCAAGTTCCACAACTAAATTATCAGCCTCATACTCAAGCTACTTTTCCAAATAACCAAATAAACGTCTAAATGTCTCCAAATTATCATCAACTACCTCCCCCAATAATTAAGAATCATTATAACCCTCCATGTCCAAAATTTGAAAAGAAACCTCCCCAAAACTTCACGCTGCTAGCTGAAAGTCGTACCCAGCTCTTCGAAAGATTGATGAAAGCTGGTTATTTGCAACCAATCCAGCCAAAGCCTATCGATCCCAACTCCCGATTTTATCATCCTGATTAAAATTATGCCTATCATTTAGGAGCAGCGGGGCACAGTACCGAGTATTGTATTAACTTGTTCGATCAGAAGGTCAATCTGTTGCCTTACCATGGGGGACCTACAATTAACATGATTGAAATAGATGGTGAATGGGCATCTAGCAAGGCCATTGCTAAGGTAAATTCATAAGGACTCAGAAGAACAGAGAGGTGGAGAAGATAGAGAAAGTTGTGGCCGCCTCAAGTAAGGATTTGGAAGGAATTTTTGAGCCTGTTATGGTCCCAAAAAAAATCTAAGCATGGGATAGAGTACCAGCCAAGAAGGAAAAATGAGATCGAAAATAACTCAAAGGAGAGTCTTTTTAGGCCCTTGCCGATCTTATACCAGTCATTTCCCGAACATGAGGTGTCAAATGATGATAGTATTGGGGATGGGATAAAAGATCTGTTCAAAGGACACAATGCTCTACCAGATAGTTTTCCAAAGTCTGGTAGTGCGAAGAAGATTGCATCGTAGGAGGCCTTGCAAGACTGGACGTCCACTCCACTCATAACCCATCACTCATCGCGGTAGATGAAAGGGAAATTACTAATAGTTTTTAAAATCGGCGATTATCCGAAGGAGGCCCCGTTATCCACCCTTTTATGTCTCAAATTTTTGTTTCGTGTTTTACAACTTTTAACAAGGCATGGGCCTACATTTGTGTGGGTCATAAGCCATAGTTTTTATTTATTTTCCAAAAGGTCTCCCTTTATTTAAGAAGTTACTTTTTAAATATGATTATCTATCATGGTTTGTTTTGGTCGCAATAATTATAAAACCTCTCAATGTCATGTCACATCAAGGGTAAGGTGAACAAGGCGAAGGAAATAATGATGAACAAAAAAAGGTGATAAGGAGCAGTTAGTAGTAGATACAGAGGAATGTGAAAATCAAAAGAAGCCCAACCTAGAGGAGCCCTAATACTACTCGAAATGGATGGTCAAAAGTGGACCAAACCAATTGATTCTGATGTGGTAAAGATATAACATGCTTGAAAGATGCTATAGTTTTTATTTTTGGGCTTATTTGTAATCGCCTTTATAATAGTATCAATTTTATGATGTTTAATCACCTAGAATCCTTTTCCTCTATGTACAAACTACGTTTGACCTGAATTTCCAAGAAAGGGATACGTAGGCAGCCTATGTCGGCTTCGGTCAACTCCTTAGGATAATTTATCTTTCCTCTTAGGTATGAACTACGTGATGACCTGAGTTCTCAAGAATGAGATACGTAGGTGGCCTATGTCGGCTTCGATCAACCCATTAGATTTTTCTATATATACCCCTAGCGTAGGCCTGAACTACGTTTGACCTGATTCCTGCTTCGACGGGATACATAGGCGCCCCAATGGCTCGGTCATATAACATCAGGAAATGAAAACTGGGGCAGAATTTTTGAGAAGGAATCTTGAAAATTCACCAGAGAAGGTTGACATCCAGAATGAAGATCAGCAAAGACTTTAGATCAACTTGGATTGGTATCATCTCAAACAACTTTAAACCGGGGCAGAAATTTTGAGTAAGACCTCAAAATTTCCACCGAATTCCAGAACATATTCCAAATTCCCCAGCACAAGAGGTTAAAGCTTTGGAAGCCACCAGCTGTAACAAAGTCTGGGTAGACTCAATTTTTGGCTATGATAGAACTACTTGAAGAAACCCTCCAACAATAATCATGAGTTTTGCTAATCATCCGTCGGATATAGTCAAAGCCATGAGGAAGACGTTCGTTGAGCTAGTACATGACATGACTGGCAGAGATTTTATAAAGTTTTACAGAAGCTTTCGAAACTATTTTCTAAAAATTGAAGACTATTTTTAAAAATCTTACAAAATCATTCATTTAGTACTTGCCTAGACATCAATTGGGATGGAGTGTTGGGGTGGAAGTCCCAACATGGCGGAATGCCCAAGATATGAAAAGGAGCAAATCGAGGATCGTAGAAGGTCAACACGGAGTAATTTTATTCAAACTAGTCATTTTTTGTGGATACAGGGATCGATACACAAAAATGAGGGTCTCTTTAAAAAATCCCCGAGCAAAGTGGGAGCCACAATAGAGCATTAATACCCAAAAACGGTATTTAAGGGCAGCCCTAAAAATAGGTTTAATGCCCATTTATTGAGGACCTTTTGATTTGTCCATCTCATTTCTTGAGATCATAGGCGACACACAAAAGCTCTTTATCTTCTTTACACATATCGTATTTAGAAGTTTCCTAAAAATAGTCGCTAGTAAAAGAGACTTTGCGTCTACTAATCATCTACCTTGAGTACAGGTACATGTAGAAAGCAGAGCGCTGACAAATGAAGTCAGGTAAAATTACGCATCATAGCTGCAAGGCATTGCCTTAAGAGCTATTATATATCATTGCCCTAAGGGCCGTTACACATCATAGCCGCAAGAGCTATTGCATATCATTGCCCCAAGGGCCATTACACATCGTAGCCTCAAGGCATTGCCTCAAGAGCTATTGCATATCATTTCCTCAAGGGCCATTACACATCATAGCAGCAAGGCATTGCCTCAAGAGCTAATGCATATCATTGCTCCAAGGGCCATAACGCATCATAGTCGCAAGACATTGCCTCAACAGCTATTGCATATAATTGCCCCAAGAGCCGTTAGACATCATAGCCGCAAGGCATTGCCTTAAGAGCTATTGCATATCATTGCCCCAAGGGCCATTACACATCATAGCCGCAAGGCATTACCTGAAGAGCTATTGCATATCATTGCCCCAACGGCCAATACACATCACAGCCGCAAGGGATTGCCTCAAGAGCTATTGCATATCATTTCCCCAAGGGCCATTACGTATCATAGCCGCAAGGCATTGCCTCAAGAGCTATTTCATATCATTTCCCCAAGGGCCGTTACATATCATAGCCGCAAGGCATTGCCTCAAGAGCTATTGCATATCATTTCCCCAAGGGCCATTACACATCATAGCCGCAAGGCATTGCCTCAAGAGCTATTGCATATCATTTCCCCAAGGGCCATTACACATCATAGCCGCAAGGCATTGCCTCAAGAGCTATTGCATAT
>NC_061122.1:17187115-17219185 GCF_002878395.1 Capsicum annuum | reverse complement strand
TGCTTCTCTCCCGATAAAACTTCAGGAGTGTCCACAAATGAAATATGGTCAAGGAACTATGAAGTAATAAAAATAATTAGACTAATTATTGAATTACGATGCATAGAATGATAATGTAAAAGGAATTGCTAGACATTGACTCACAGAATGTAGCAACCGGGAACTCTCAAATTTTGATAAAAATGCTCCACCAAACTTTGTCAAATCAGTGATAAAAAAGTTAGCCTAAACAACAATAGTGTTGCCAGGAATGCTTCTTTCATCTGGACCAGACAAAGCAAAAAATCACCATAAGACACTAAAACTGCAAAACCACTACCTTAAACAATGTACAATCAAATTGTGTCGCTGATGTATTGCCGAGAAAACCTTATTAGAAGCAAATGACTGCAAAGAACTATTAGTTTTACTACTACTACTACTGTGATTACTACAATTAGAATAGGATCTATATATCTTTAACCAAAGACATAAAGCATATGGAACAAAGGTAGAGAAATTGGACGGTACTAACTGTAACCACAATAAATCAATTGGTTGTTGGCTCTGGTCTGATGTGTGCTCCTATTTCAACCAAAAGAGATAAGAAAAGAACAAACAAAAGAATCAACATTAGTAACAAATGACAGGTATTTAATAAATATACAGAAATTGGTCAGTACTAACCTGGATAATTGCACTTTAGCAAGTGTTTGATAAAAGTAATTTTTCCTGTCGAGTATTGACCCAAAAGCATGACCGTAGGCTTGGCATCAAAATCGCTCTCCGTCTGTGACAACAAACAAAAAGAAGCATTCACAAACACAAGTTTAACATCTATAAGGTTGTTGAAAGTACTACTATTAAGACATAAGCGATATGCTTCTTCATCCACTCACCAGAGTCGAAGATGCAAAATCAAGCGGTAAGTAAGTTCCAGTGGCTTCAACTTTTCATTGTAGAGTCTCTTTAAACCATTAGTTATTAATGTAACAGCAGTGATACAAGAAAAATCGAAACGAAACAATGTCAAAAATAAAAATTGCGAAAAATACACATGACCAATTTGTTGTAAAGACATTACTACTACAATTAGGGACAAGGCTTTGTGAAACTTTTGGGGAAGTTTTTCACCAAGAAAATGGGAAAATAGGGGATGGTGGGAAGATGGAGGGGGAGGTGGAAATTTAGAGGGAAAAACAATACATAAAAGGAGGGAAAAACAACATCTATGTTTTCTTATGTTTTCCTCTTTTTTTTTTATTAAGTTTTAATTTTAATTTAATAGAAGCACATTTTAAAAATTGAAATAATTTATTTGATAACTTTTGATGTCTCTTTTATATTTGTATCCTATTATGTCATTGTTTATAATCTACGATTAGTTATCATGTTTATTTGCAAAGTGAACTCTTATTTATGCCTCTGTCATCACTCAACCCATATTTATCTTCGTTGCCATCCACTTCAATAGGAAAATAAGAAAAATGGTTGTTGTATTGGGTTGAGAACCATGATGTCTCAGATGCAAATCAAAATAGAGAAAAAAAATTTGGTGCTTTTTTTTTTCCAATTAGTTGAGTTGAGATTCGATTCATTTTGTGTAAACGATTTAACTTATCTATTATCGATTCTTATATGTGTTGAACCCCTAACGACCCAATATTATATCATTTTGATTCGTTCTGGCTTAATGATTATTCATCAATTCGTTATCGAGTTATTGGACAGTCAGTTTATTTGATATAAAAATTGAAATCAAAAAATTAAAGTAGCTTTTATATACTCCACTAGTGCCTTCTCGTCTAATGGTCCGAACCCATCAAATGTCGTTGTCACTCTGAGCAGAGATTACAATTGGTAATCTATGGAGATGGTAGAATTGGGGTTGAGAGGCGAATGAAATGGATGTTTTGGGATAAAGGTATATTTAGAGTGAAGTCGATATGTATGTTTTGATAATGATCATAAATGCATATTGTGATTAGTTGGTTGCAATAGTGTTTGGGATGTTTGTACTCGATATAGTTCAATACGCTTAGTAGTGAGTTATGACTTGTGGCTCGCTCAATATTTATTGCGGACACGTGATGTCGGTCACACAAACTTTTGAGTATAGTATGCGACATTACATGGGCAGAGAGTCATTACCGTGAGTAATTTATTAAGGGCAAAATGTTATTCAAAGTAACGAATTTCTCTTAAACACCATCAACCACCAACTTTTCTCCCAATATTTTTTTTTGTAATATAATAATATATACCGAATACGTTATTATGAAATATATTTATTTTAATAATAAAAATTTTCAAAAAATTGAATTATTCTTGAAAATTGGTATTATAGAATAATTAATTGTGTAGGGTGAAATTATCAAAATATTATGCAATTATAATAGATCATATAAAATATTTATTTTATGACTGTTTGAAACTGCCACAATACAAATTATAAAAATCACTGTTAATTAAGTATGCAAGCATTTTATGACGGTTCTCTTAAAACCGTCAAAATAATATTAATAGTAGACGGATTTGTGACAACGTTGAAAACCTCCATTTTATGCTCATTATGATGATTATAAATCGTCACTACACCCAAAATAAATCATTAGGATCATTCAGATTTTTTGTAGTGCGAAACCCTACACAACGAAATCGTCATAACAAGAAGAACTTTGGGGAGGTTGAAACACACGCCACAAATTGAAAGTTTAGTGGGGGCTTTTACAACCTCCAGAGTTAAACCGCCCTAAAAATAATTATTTTGCGGGAGTTAACATAAGCGCTACAAAATAAATGTGTAGTGGGTGTTTCTTATAATCCCCATAAATAATCTGCCACAATTTAGCCGTTTTTCTTTTGTAGTGCCTAATCATGTATTATCTCAAAACTAGATGGATTATGCTTTGTTAACCCATTATATAAACCTCTTCACATCGAACATTAGCTTCAACCAAATTCTATTATCTTTTTTTTTTTTTTACATATACGCAACAAAACAAATATATATAGAATGCCTTCATGCAAATCAAAGCAAGGTTTTCGATTCCACCCCATCGATGAAGAGTTGATGAAGTATCTCAACAATTTTGTGCTCCACGGAATTTTTCCACCTAGAGATTTTATTAATGTAGCAGATCTATTTGAAGACTCGGAGCCATGGGAGATTATGGTGGGTTCGGCGGAGAAAACACGCTACTTTCTTTCGCGCTTGAAGAGATTGAAGAATTCAACCAAAAAGCAAAGCCAAAGAAGTGATCCAATTAGAGATGGATCAAAAAAGAATATCACAATTGGATATAAGAGTAGTTTAAAGTATGTAAATGATATAGAAAAAGATGCTAAGTTGCTCATGAAAGAATATTTATTGCCGGATCATGAGTACAAGAAAAGTAGCAAAGACAAGGATATATACGTCATCTGCAAAATCAAAGAGGTGAAAAAAAGAATAAAGGGGTTAGATGGAGGAAGAAGTTGATGAATTAATTGATTCTGTATTAGCAAGTATTCCTGATAATGATCAAATAATTACCAACAACGACGACAATCAATTGCCGGAGGTTAATAAATATGAAGCAATTAGTACATTCAATAATGGTGATGAAGATTATGAAGATTTAGAATTTGAAGATTAGAGTTAAAGCTAGGAGATTATGGTGATAGCGTAGTTTAATGATCGATGGGCATGCCAATAGATTCTTCAAATATCGTCTTTTTTAGAATAATCAGGTGATGTAGAATTAACGTAAAGTTTTTTCTCTTACTAGTTAAAAGTTTCCAGTTGCATGAATAATTAAGTGTCAAAGTTTTATTCTTTTCATTCTTCTATTGCCCTTCCTTATTTTGGTTTTCAATTATTTGTTTTTTTATGATTGAGTGAGCAGACGTTAAAATCTCATGATGGATATGGTAGCTTAACATTAAGTTTGAAAACTACATACTCCCTTCCATTTTGGTTTACTTAGCCCCTATACTAAAAATAGTTATTTAAATTTACTTATCAAATTCTATAGGAACAATTTTAACGAAGCCCATCTGCTTTGATAGGGATTATGTGGTGCTTCCAACAAAATTGTACTCCCTCCGTCCCAAATTGGGATGACACAGCTATTAAGAAAGCAATGCTTAGTGATATAACTTTACCATTTTGTCCATCTTAATTGTGTCTTGTTATTAGTTACGTTCCAATATTGATGGATGGCTAATACCAAAGCACCATTTATATTCTTAATGGTGTACTTTTAATGGTAATCTTCTTAAATAACATTTTTCAAGAATGCTAATAACAAGGACTAATCAATTACACTAAGGGTATAATGGGGAAAAAAAATTTGTCTTGTCTTGATAAGTAAAAAGGGACAAGTAAAATGGGACATCAAATTAGGAAATTTGGGACGGGTAAAATAGGACGGAGGGAGTATTGAGTTAGACTAGTTGGTGTAGAACTTGACTCCATGATCATAGTAGATATGACTAATAGTAGTAAAATTAAACCTCCCCGGAAACTTCAGAATAGGA
The DNA here is from genome assembly GCF_002878395.1 of Capsicum annuum. Classification (NCBI taxonomy): domain Eukaryota; kingdom Viridiplantae; phylum Streptophyta; class Magnoliopsida; order Solanales; family Solanaceae; genus Capsicum; species Capsicum annuum. Next base: position 17,214,685 of record NC_061122.1, on the reverse strand, counting down.
TAGAAGATATACAAAAGAAGGTAAAGCAAAGGTTAATTTAGTAATTAATTTATGAAATCAAAAGAATTTTGTTATATTTTTTCTTTCAATATACCTTAGTATTCTATAGCTATTCATAAAATAATAGTAGTCTAATTTGGAGTTGCATGATGAATTATGTACAAACACTTGAAACTCCAGTTTCTATACAAGTTACCAGATTTAATTGTGGAGGAAAAGCAATTATTGGTTGAGTCTTGTTTCATGGATGGTGCATCAATGAGTGACATGGGCTAAGATTGCACGTGGTGGAGATAATCGCGTGGAGGAAACTTGTCTTGATTTCACGTCATTATCGCTATTGGAAATTGAGGTCAAGACTTGATCCACAACTGTCTAAGGCTACTGGAAATTTAATCATTCCAGCAAATAGTGGTTTTAGAGAAATTAGTGAATTAGTAGAGTTGCCTCACTTGTTAGGAATAGTGAGAAAGATATTTGAGAATATGAATAAATGGGAACTTGAAGGGCTTGGAAGGTGATAGTATTCTTGATTGTCTTGTGGATATATGGGAACACAATTTGAGAAGTTGTTTCCAGAATATTATATACTTGCAAGTTCTCAAGTTGGTGCAATTTTAGACTTTATGATGTCGATTTTGGATGGGGAAAGCCTATTTTGTTTTGGTTCCTATATTGAATACGCAACAAGTTATTCTTGTGGAAATTGGAAAAAGTGGAGGAATTGAGGCTTGGATACTTAGAAACAACGAGGAAATGATTGAATTGGAGAATGATGAGGAATTTCTAGCATATGCATCTCCAAATCCAAATGTTCAATATGCCCCTTGAGTTGTTCACTTATATATATATATATATATGTATGTATGTATGTATGTATATGCTGAAATTGGAAAAGAAAAAGATTAAATTGGGGAAATTCTCTTTTGGGGTCAATTTTTACCAGGTTGCTATGATATTTTACCTAATTTAGATATTTTTTTTAACCTTTTATAAATTGAAGATCTATCTTAGTTTAAATTTTTTTATTTAGGGGTAGAATTTGTTCTATCTTTTATATAGAAATATTAACACATTGTTATTTCGTCTCTTCCCGTATGAATTTAGATCAATTTGACCAAAGTTTAATTACTTTGCTATCTCCGCACAATACCCACGTCAACCAACTACCTAGGAGCATTTATTGAAATGATTTAAGCAAAATAAGTACTAAACATAATTAAGAAACCAAGATTTCATATCAACTTATAAACATTGATCAACTGCAGAAAGACTGCAGTGACCTTTTTGTGCTAGCCAGCTAGCTACTCTACTTAACTACTACATAGCTTGATAGAAAGCCACTAATTAACATGACAAAGATAGAATTCTTCAACGAAGAAAAGCTAATGATAACATTCTGGACCCGTCCCTTCTTCCTTGTGCGTCTGTGGATGTAAGGATATGAATCTTTCATTGACGACATGCTCTGCTCAAAGTCAAGTAAACCTATCATCGAGTGTGTGATGAGTATGTATGTGTGTGTGTATGTCACAAATTGATAATTACTAGTACATGTAAACGTCTTTACCCCTGAGTTTCTCGATGCACCTTTTGCACTTCTCTTCAGTGTGCACCAGGCATCTAGCCCTTAATGCGGCGGCGTTCAAATGGATGAAACTTTCCCGTTCTGCTCTCAAAAGCATATTAGTACGGTGATTCGTATGCTCATGAAACTCCCAACTCACAATCCATGTACCTATTCAAAACATAATTAATTAATAAATTTTCTCGCTATATAAATGGCTTAAAACATAGTATCAAAGCAGAAAAAGATCAGGTTTGGCATACGTACTTGTGAATAACTTCATATCTTGGATAACGAATTTCTACACGAGTGTAGTACTCAGATAGTTCACTCTCTTTACGTGCAAGGTAGGAGGCAAATCCATGCTTACGACAATTCGTAAATGGAGCTGCACTTGATGTTGGTAATGGTTTGGTGCTAGCCAAAGCACATGGTTGGATTGAGCTAATGAAACCATGGCTGGCCAAGCTTGTAGAAGCCCTATTTCTCAACAACATTTCACTTGCTACAACAGCTTCTTTCTCAAGTGCTACACGGGGTCTTACTTTAGAAGCATCTAAAAATCCTTTGTTCCCCACATTCACTTTAGCATCTATGTATTGATTTATAACTTGTGACTTTTTCTCATTTGAATTTTTCATGATGTTATATGACAATTCAATCTTTGTTCTGTCAAAGAAATTTATATATACAAGTTTAGGATCATGATATAGAAAGGTGACACAACAAAAATGCAACCAGAAGACCAAAAAAAAAACACAACTTGCAAGGATGTGCCTGATACCATGAAAAATATTTTTTTAGAAAAAGAGGTTTTTTCTTGTGCTTGGCCGGTACGCAAAACATGATGGGGGTAGAGGGTGGAGGGTAATGTGTGTGTGATGGTGGGTATGAGAGCTATAGGAGGTGGGGTGTTGGAGGGTGGATAAGGGACAATCAGTGTGAAATGTCACTTCTAAGTTTATTTTTTTCCTACTGAAATCATTACCCTCAATCTTTTATAAAATTATTTTTCTAAAAAATGTTTTGAATTTTGTTGGGTGACCAAACATGACGAAATTGAAAAATATTTTCGTCCATACCATACACCCCGCTAAAGTTCAATCTATATAAAAAAAATAAAAAGATTTACCGGGGAAACGAGTTTGTTTTAGTGTTCAAAATTGACATAATTTTTTTATATAAAAAGAGTTACGTTGGGGGTGGAGGAGATTACAAGGTGCATAATCAGAGTACCACTAGCAATAGTGTAAGTTCAAGTACCAACCACCTAATTAGCTACTAAGATTAATCCCTAAAATTGAAAAAAAAAATGACAAATCACGAAACTAAAGTCACTTTATCAAGCACAAAAGATTTGTACCAAAACGTTATATAGAAAGACACTCACAAATTTAATTAATGGATCTAGATGTAGATGACTAAACAATGACAAATTAAAATTCATTGGGTTGAATCTTGAAAACATATATAAATAAAGCATGAATTAGCTACTAAAATTGGCTTTCAATTCATTGCTAAATAGATGATAGCCGATATAATCTTTTGATAAAACCTCATTGTCTATGATGAAATTTTGTTATTTATGTAGTAAAAAAGAAAAATAGTTTTTTGCGTGTGTTAATGTGTGTGTGTGTTTCTTTTTTCGTTTTTGTGTGTGTGAGAGAATCAAATAAATCTAGACATAACAAGAAAATCTGGATACATTTTTGTTCCATGAAATGCAACTCAAATTAATTTTCTTTTTTCTCTTTCTATAAAATAATCATAGTTGTAGAAAGATTTAAAATTACCAAGTAGATTTGAAAAAAATTTGAGTGTAACAAAAGTAATGTTAGGATCGATTACCTTCACACACACTAGATCTAGCAAAAGAGATAAAGAAAAGAGAGAGATTTCTTAAGGAGAGAGAATGAAGAGAGAAATATTTCATGGTAACACCTCGTGGGTAAAGTCCACGGCGAACGGCAACTTCACACGCGGAGGTTGAACCGCGTGAACATTAATATATAAACAGTACATCATATATTAATCAGACTCCACACCTAACAAGTAGAACCATGGAAGTTGGTATGTCCCCTGAAAATTAAAGATACATTTTTAGTAATAACATTCTTGAAGCAACAAAATCTAGAAATTAAATGCAACTTACAAGCAAAAGTTTCTATTAAAAAATTAGTAATAACTTGAATGAATAAATGAACGAATTGCTAGAGTTGAAGTAAATGGCATACCAAAAATTGACTTTGAGCATTCATCATTTTTGAGAAAAAAGAGAGAGAGTTTTATATTAGTAAGATCTACTTCACTTTTGCTGCGTGCCTAATTTGCTCTTATGAGTTAGAGTAACATCCCAATAAGTACTAAACAGTATTTTTATTACTATCACTAATATAAACAACACACAAGATATATTTTTATTTTTATTTTTAAATATCTACTTCTTCATATTTTTCGAGATAAATTAACTTATATAATACAAAAAACAGGTACACATTATTGAACACTATGTCACATGTTGAATGATGCATACAAGTTTAGGATCATGATATAGAAAGGTGACGCAACAAAAATGCAACCAAAAGACAAAAAAAAAATAAAAAAAATACAACTTTCAAGGGTGAATCTGATTATACCATGAAAAATATTTTTCTAGGAAAAAGCGTTTTTCTTATATTTGGTACGTAAAATACAATGGGGTAGAGGGTCGAGGGTAAGGTGTGTGTAATGGTAGGGATGAAAGCTATAGGGGATGGGGGTGTTGGAGAGTGGATAAGGGACAATCAACGTGAAATGTTAATTTTGAATTTGTTTTTTCCTACTTAAATCATTATCCTCATTTTTTAAAAAAAATATTTTCTAAAATTTTTTTTCTGAATTTTGTTGAGTGACCAAACATGAAAAAACATATTTTTGTCTATACCATACACCCCATAAAGTTTGATCTATATGAAAAAAAAAAAAAATTACCTGAAAAACGAGTTTGTTTTAGTGTACAAAATTGAGTGAATTTTTTTTAATTAAAAAAAGTTGGGGGTGAAGGAGATTACAAGGTCCAGAATTAGATTTTTACTAGCAATTGTATAAATGCAAGTACCAACCACCTAAGCTACTAAGATTAATCCTTAAAATTGAAAAAAAAAAAAACAATAATGACAAATCACTAAATTAAAGTCACTTTAATCAAGCACAAAAGATTTGGAAACCAAACCATCATAAGAGAGACAGATTTAATTAATGGATCTAGATGAAGATGACTAAACAATGACAAATTAAAATTCACTACGGTTGAATCTTGATAAATTATATAACATGCATTAGCTACTAAGATTGGCTTTCAATTTATTACTAAATATGCCCATAGCCGATGTGATCTTTTGATAAAACCTCGTTATCAATGATAAACTTTTGTTATTTAGCTACTAAAAAAAGTATTTTTTTTTTTTGTGTTAATGCGTGTGTTTCTTTTTTTCTTTGGGAAACTTAACTATATAAACTTATTAGATTAGTTATTATAACTTATAGCAAAACTTTTAAGTTTTCAAGTTTATAGCAACTTTCATCTTAAAAAAATATATAAAAAGATTTTCTTTTCTTTTGTTGAAAATACAGAAAAGCAATTACTGAAAAAGTAAAATTAATATTTAATAAAATTATCCTTAAAAGTAGTTAACCTTAATTACTGATATTTATCCACCCCAAATCCCTCAAACCGTTATTTATCTTCCTATTTTAGTGCTTGCAGTAAGAGTTTCCATCTACATACACTACTTGTCACTTTTTACCCGATTTCTCTCTACCGTCAAACAAAAAAACGCATTCTATGTTGATTAGAATTTGATAGAAAAGCAAAAAACAAGTATTTCTTTAGATAAAAAATATGAATTCTGTTAATTTGCATTCAATCATGATCCGTCATGGAGAGAGATGGGATTCTTCAGGTTTGTTAATTTTTTTACGCCTTCTAAATGAATTTAAATATTTATTGGCATACCATCAATCGGATGCATGCCATCACAAAGAACACTGAGAGGAGGAGAAGAAAGGAAACGTGTTGATTATTTGAACCAAGCAGCACAATTGTTCAACAGCAAGTTGGCAGATGACTTAAGTTCTCTAGAAAACAAAGTACCTAATTCAAGATTGGTGTATGATATATATAATCTTCCACTTGATGTCATCAACAGCCCTCAGAAATATGGTACAAATATGACTGTCTTTTTCCTGAATATCGACAAGATCTCCGTTTCTTTCTTTATATGACCGTGCAGGATTCAAAGTTGCAGAAAACAGATACTGTGGGACAGGAAAAATAGAAGTTGCAGAGTTATGCACATCGGTGTGTTCCAATGATTCCGATTATATTTTTTGGGATAGCTTTCATCTTACAGAAAAAGCATACAGATTTTTAGTTCATCAAATTTTTGTACACCATTTAAGTAGCTTCTTCTGATAAATTCACATATCAACATGCATATCAATGAATTCTTAGTACTTTTTGCCGAATAATTGGTCATTTATATGTTATTTTCTCACTTAGTGATCATGTCTATCAACCCCGATTTTTATTTCTTTTTATTTTTTCTAGTAAGCATGTACATGATATGGTAGTAACAAAGTTGTATTCATGGATTATAGCAGTACATACAAACTTACAAATATTTGATTTTTTTTCTGTATTAAATTGGTATAAAATTGATATTGAATCATTTTTTCTATTTACTGTTTGTTTTTCTAATATAGTTAATAATTTGAATTAACTTTTTGGTGCTTGATTATTACTGTTTGTTTTTATAAGATTGTGGGTATGAAAAAGTTTATTTTTTGTATTTATGTAGTATTTATATAATGTTATGCTACTCTAACGTTTGTTTCGTATTTTACATCGTTGAATGAAATTGATATGAACTAAGTCGCATCAGATGGTATTAAATTTGATATCAACTACATCAAATTATACATTTTTCGATTCTACAATTAGTAACATTTGACATGAATATTGAATCTTGATTTATATTGGTGCTCATTACTCTTTGTATAAGATTGTTGGTATGAATAAAGTTTAGCTTTGATATTTAACATAGTATTTATATAATGTTCTTCATCTTGCCAGAAAGCAAACAAAAATATCAATCTTGATTAATACTGATTATTTTTTTATTACAACGAAAAATTATTTAACATCAAACAACTATCAATTAATATTTTCAACATTTACGTTGATAGTTTTTCATATAATATCCATTCATACACTAAAAAGGTTATGTAACATAAAACATAATTGTTCTCCTCGATTGTCACATTCATAAAATTCATTCAATACAAATGTGATACATGCGAAACTTCATCGATATCAATTTAATACATTGAGAACTTAAAATAAAAATGTTACTTAAGTATGAAATGAGTATATAAATTGATTTCAACATATTAAAAGTGGAATTATCCTAGGAAAATGTGTTCAACAAAACTTAGTTAACATCATTGCACTAATTGGCAATTACCATCATTACACTAATTGGAACCATCCCTCAATCGATAAACTGAAGGTACAACAATCTTGCAGATTAATCAATACATCTACGAAAGGCCTCACACGAAAAAAAAACTCAATAAAAGGCATCTTTGTTTGGCTAATGTATCTAAAAAATGAATGTCTTCTTGTTCATTTATCTTCCTCGAGTATATGGACATTACAGGCAAAACAATGAAATGTGCTCTGGCTAATTATCTTTCAGATGTTAGCAACGAGCCAAACACGAGTTTGAAATTCTGAATGAGTGTAAGAACAAGTTTTTTTTTTTCAAGGTATACATGTGAAATCAAAATTGTGTTGGTGTGTATTTTGATTTCAGTTTTACATATATACTACAATAGCAATGATATTAAAAGTTAATTATGGTATGCATTATATGGATGTGGGGAAACGATGACTAATTAAATTCCAAAATGGAACTATATATATATATGTTATCATCACTTAACGATTTGATAAAATTGAATTGGCAAGACTGCCTTTTGACTGTAAAAAGGATTTATTTTTTTGAAAGTAGTTAATTTTTTTAGAATGAAATAACTATTAATAATTAAGCACTACCTAAGCATAAAAACAAACTAAAAGCAACAATAATACAAATGTGTTTTACTATTTGTTCTTAATTTAATATAAAATAGATCTAAACAATTGTCCAATTTAGAAGAATCACTATTTAATGATCGAAGAGATTATTAGTAAATAAAAAAGGTAATGAATGAAATTTAATGAATGGAATAGTCACTATTTAGAAGAAATTTAATGAATGAAAATTAAAGAGATAAGAATCCTATTGGTAATTAAAAAAGGTAAAGAGATAAGACTTCTATTGATAATTAAAGACTAAAAAAATATGAAAAAGAGTATAATCAAGTTAATTATTCAAGTTAATAAAAAAATATAAAATCAGATCTTAAGTTTAAAAAATATATTTACCATATATATCTCCTTAAATTTGGATAAACTTTGATATTTAATTATTATAAAAAAATATTGATATCTTAACTTGTCATAATTATCCAAAATCTTTAACTAATAGTAATAGATGTTAAATGCTAAATATAAGGAAATAATACAAATAATAAATATTACAACATTGATTTTTGAAAATTTAATTAAAATATGTTTTTCTCAAAAGTTGCTATAACTTGTAATTATTTCTTAAGTCTAGTAATTAATAAAAAAATTATGCTATAATTTGTAATTAATAATCTAAAAAGTATATTTGGGATAATTTTCACTTTATGTTATTAAGTTGCGTTAGTCCAACAACATATATGAGAGTCCATCTAATCACAAGGCCCAATAAATCAGTATTAGATATACTCTTATTATGGAGTGGAGATGTACAAGGAAAAGTTACAGTGAAATGTTTTTCGCCATTTAGTTTACACATATGTATACAATGTATGAGTAATGTATACATTATACTATAAAATATGTATATACTAGATATTGTATATATGCACTATACATAGTATAATATACATACATACACAATATAGACAACCAAAGGGTAGCATATACTTTGGCCATACTGGTAAATTAAATGATGAAAGATTACATTTAACATAAACGATTACACGATCCCAATTTGATAACATATGATCACCTGCATACTAGTACGACGAATTTTATTGCTCATATACAACGAGAAAACAGAGTTAAAGAGAGTTTCTATTTATAAATTTTGTTATATTGCATTGGGAGTAGTAAATGAGAACAGAAAAGAATTTGTGAAAGCTAAACTTGCTTAATTATTGTAGAGAGACTTTCAGCAGTATCACTAAATTATAAATCTTAATCGTGATACTATAAAGCTTTCAAAAGTAGTCATTTTTGTCACCTTCATTAGTTTGACCACGTGCACCATTTGGCCAACTATCATAACAGGTGAAGTGCTAACTCTGTAAATTAGTTCAATCCTCAACTCTGATAATTCATCATCTCCACTAAATTCTCTTGAAATATTAATATTCCCAAAGCTCAAACTTCTTTGCATAGTAATTATTTGGAAAAAGGACATGGGTTGGTCCTTTTCAAAATAATTGGCCCATATTAGGGTTATTAGACATTCATGACCAGTCGGTCCAAACAAATTTCATATTATGGTCATTTTATAATTTAGGTAATTTTGGCTCTGGTAGTTCAGATACAATCCATATACCATATTGATACAATTCATATACCATACTGATATAGCTCGTAAAAAAAATAGAGCACTGAATTTACGGGTAAAAATTATATCATTTTTATATAGAATATGCATTTCTTAATATGATATGCAAAAAATTTATATTATTGTTGTATTTGTGTGTGTGTATATATACTAGTTTAGTGTACGTGCACGTGGTGTTTAATGTTCAAAAAAAAAAATTACATGTATATTAAGTAACTCCTTGTTACTTTGTAAGTTTTAATTTGTAGATCCATTAAATCAGATGTCAATCCACGATTTTCATTAGTTCATTCAAGTGTCTTCTTCATTGAGTCACCCCTACATTTCACAAATCTTTTTTAATTTTATCATTAGCTCAATCATTAAATAATTGACATTTTTAACTGTTTTAGTTTATCCTCAGTCTCTCGGTATCAAAATTTCTGCTGCAAGAGAAAAAGGAACTTCTATCTAAACTTTGAAATGTGCCTATTCTATCCTTTTATAGAGCCATTTTTTAATTGAAATACTACTTCAAGTAGAATTTTGTTAATTGAATATGCTATCATCTTAACAAATCATAAAAATTTAAAAGTATATAAGAGAATGTTTTATTGTACGCAACATCTTTACCCTAGATCTTTGTGATCTGGCCATCCTCGAACCCCGTACATTGTGGAAACTTTAGTGTACCGACCTGCTATTCTAAAATACTTAAGCTCGTATTTCAGAATAGCAAAAAGGTTACGCTCCACCTAATATAACTCTTCAATATATTATTATTGAAATTTAGACACATTAAGCCAAGTTGAAAATAAGAAGGTAATTAATATTCGATTAATTAATAAATTTGCCATATTTTTTTCAATATCTATAAAACTATGCTTAGCCAGTTCACCATGCAAAACAAGTCTCACTGTAGCGTGAATTTTCATAGATGTAAATGTAATAGTTGGCTTCTTGCTGATCCTAGTCAATCTAGAATATTCCTGAGTAAGCTTCTCAAAATATCATTAATGAAATTATTTATTGTATCCATTGACTAGCTGAAAATATCGATATTTGGATAAACCCGCTTCAGAACCTTCGGGGTGTAGATCTTGTGGGTTTCAACGCTCTTCTTTGTCTTATTCTTCTCGTAAATATTCATGCTTTAGGTAATTAATCACATCTAACTATACGAAAAAATTAATAATTTTTTTCCTAGCTTCAAAGTGACACAATTTCTATAGGAGCTTACTTTAATCTATTTCTCAGTATACTCCTTGTAGACTAAGATTATAAACATATGTAGAAGCAGTCATCACCAGCAAAAAAGATTAGGTGATAGATTTTTCAAACTAAAAGTTAAACTGAGTAGTCAATCACCTTCATAGAACCCATACGATTTCTCTTTGCTACTTATTTAGTTACTTTATAGACATTCTTCTCCTCTTATTATATATCTGATCAATATCCCTCAAATTTCACAAATGCAAAATAAAATAATTTAGAAAAAACTACCAACAACAACAACATATTATATTTTTGTTATTTCTGATAGACCCTCAACTCAAAGAAAAATAATTCAAAGTAGTCCCAAATATGAAAAAACAAAATGTACAAGAAATAACAAATAATAGCAACAAACGCAACAAATAGTAACAGAATTGGAGTTCATTGTTAAAATATGTAGGATGTCCTTGTTCAGAAAATTGTGACACCAGAGTATATGAATTTGACCTTAACTTGAAACATAATCGAACTATAAATCTAGTTAAAGGTAAATTTAATTTTACGTATAAATATAAGATTTTGGTATATAAATCTAATATTAAGCAATATGAACTAACCTTCCCTGCTCAAGATTTCTTAGGTCGTAGGTTTGCATTGATAGATTGTGCAATAGCAAGAACTATGACAAGTATTTCAAGCTTAACATGAAGGAAGCTAAAACTAATCATCGCTGAATTCAGCTACAACAAAGAGAAAGCTCTTAGTGAATAATTATATATATATTCACACATAAATTTAAAACAAATCAACCAGATCAAACAACTTTTCTTGAAAAAAAAACACAACGGGAGATTGACAACATATAATCAACATATATTTGAATTTATGCACACAAATCAAAAAAAATAAAATAATTAGTAGTATTGACATAGCTAAAAAAAAAAATCAATGTTGTTTTGCATGGGAAGTATATTATTTTATTAGATTTCTTGTCATGTTATGGAATTGAATTTTTGTACGGATTAATATAAATATATCGGTGAAATTGGACAACTAAACCTACAAATTACAAAATAACAGTTACCTCTTACCATATATTTTAGGACTCCTAAACTTAAAAAGAATCGTTACCATATATTTTAAAGGACTAATCCCATATACTATATGGGTCAACAATATAAAAATAATTAACTAATAATTCATGAAAATAATGAAAAGACGATTTTGTCATATATATAGAGAGATAGATAGATATATATATTGTAGACACCTAATTTGTCCCTTTTCAAAATCCAATATATCCATTTTTTACCTCAACTTATCATACACCCTCACCCATGTGATTATATCCCCACAAAAATGCAAAAATAACAAAATTGCAATAAATTCATAAAAAATTAACACCTCATCCTAACAAATTTAACAAACTCACCCTACCTCTTACATACCACCTCACCACCCCTACCCCTACCCTTTAACCCCCCTCCCCCAGCACGTTTTTTTTTTTACGACTGGAGAGAAATATATACACATAGCAAGACGTACAGAGGGGGAACCCCATTATAGATCATCATCTTTTCCATAATAAAGAGACACAGAATACCCTCACTGGACGTGTCACACCCCTTTTCTAACCAAAAAGAATTAATTTTAAAGTTTGACAGGGTTTTTATTATTAAAGTGACAAAAGATGAAGATTTGATCCGGAAAAAAATTATTTTTACATTCAAAACTCAGAGTTCCCACTTGGCATAATCCGGTGTGCCAAGTCACCTTTGAAAAATCCTTTTCAAAATGATTTGAATTTTTAAAACTGGTTTGTGAACAGAGATTCCGGCTAAGGATTTCTGTTGACCGGAGGAAGGTGTTAGGCACCCCTCAATCCCGTGGTTCGACCACGGTCGCTTGGTGAAGCATAACGGTTAATTTGACACTATAAATGTATAAACCACATAAAATACATAAAACAAGCAACAAGAATATCAAACAAAGTTCAAAATCAAAAATATGTCCAGTCCGAGTTATACAGTCCCAAAAATAGAAAAATATGGAAATGTAAATCCTATTCTAAACTAATAGTATACTAAGCTCCAATGCTTTACCCGATACCTTGGGCCTTCATTACGAACCTCCTCCAAGTACAAAATACTTCGGGACATTCTCCGATGAATAAGTACAATATAATCTCGGGGGCATTTCCCGGTGAATGAATACATCTTCAAATCTTGTGCGATAAAGTGGAAAGAACTATTCACATACACATTCAAATATTCAACAAAATACTATTCCTAAGATTTTGCCTACCCGACTTAGTATTCACCTACTAGTTTTGGTTTATCACGATTCCAACAAATTCAATATAATCAATGATCCAAAATTACAACGAATTCACTTTATCTCGTTTAACCCCTTCCCAAATTTCTTTTAACACATAAATTTTAACATGAACATAGTCATCCACCCATATCAACATTAATTTCATACCACGACTAATTATTCAGATAAACAGCACCAAACATTAATAAAATTATCCAATCCACAATCATCAGCACACAACCACTACATCACCCAACAAATGGAACATAATATCAAATCCATATCCACAATCGTAAAAAAAAATTAAGAAATAGAGTTGAGAAATGGACCTCAATATCGCTTTCAACCAATTATTATTGGATTAAACGAAATGAAATCCGCACAGAAACCTCGAATTGAACTTCAATCCCATCAAACCAACTCGAATCAAAGATCAATAAACAACTCGAGGCAAACCCAGAACTTTTCGATGACTGCCCGCCAACCACACCTAACTCGGAGCGACGCCAAGAAGTGCGTGCATTGCTGTGATGGATTTCAGTCGCTAGTTTGGTTTTCTCCGAGGGAATTGCTTCGACTATTTTTGGATGGACAATAGAGACGAATTTCAGGTGGATTAGACCGGAGAAGATCAAGGATTCCGGCGAATTATTCGTTGAAAAATCTCGCCTAAGCTGTGGTTTTTCTCCTCTGTTTTACCTTTCCATTTTCAATCTTCTTCTTCAATCTCCCTCTCTCGGATTCTCTCTCACTATTCTTCTCTCATCTCTCACATCTCTCCCTTTATTTCTCCCTCTGTGTGTGTATTCCGTCGAGTATGGGTATGTATATGTGATGGCATGTGTGCATGGATCTGTGAAATAGAAGAAAAGGTAAGTGAAAATAGAGATGGAATTTATGAATGGAGTGTGTAAGTATTATTTTTTTTTTTAGTTTCCCGTGAGTGAGTGTGTATTTGGTGGATAGTGTATTTTTGTGATGTAGTGTGTGTAGTATTCTTGTTCAGTGGAAAATGGGGTGCCAGCTATGTGTATTATTGTTGTGGGTGTTGTTTTTTAGTTAAAGAAGAAAAAAAAAGAAATAGCAGTGTAGTTGTTGGATTAGGAGGGGTAGGTGAAGTAGGAAATAGGTAGGGGTAGGGTAGGGGTAGGTAGGGGTAGGGTAGGGAGAGGTGAAATGAGTAGAAATTAATTTTTGGAGCGGACAAAATTACGTGTCTACATTATTCCCCTCTTTGGATGTAAACACAAAGTGTTTTCAGACAAAGAAGTAGACAACGAGATAAAATTTTGACCGACCCTTATTCAGAAGAAATAAACACAAGGAAGATGGGCAATCGAGTCTTGATTTGGCTATCCAACATATCCCGAGTTATGAGAGAGTCAAGACACATGTAGTTCCAGGGTTGAAAAGAAGATGGACTATACCGAGTTGGAGAGTCGAGTGAGGTCCCGTTGACGTTCCGATCTGCGGCCCTATCATTATATCAAAATAAAAATTACAAGTTAAAAGATAAATGAAATTATAAAAATCCTATTTATGCATCATCTTTTGATTCTTGTCTTGGGTTTTCGATGTTTTCAAAAGTGATAAAAGATCTAATCTTCTTTCGATTGAACTTGAAGATAGATTTTTTCTCCATACAAAATTTGGCGTTGGAGATGAACTCAAAGTTGGCCATGTTCTGCAGGTGGTATCTGTGAACTTGAACTTGGATTTGAAATTCTTCACCTTATTCTTCAGGCGGGCTCCTGACTTGAAATTTTTCATCTTATTGCTTGGCTTTTTATTTATTCACTTTGTTACTCGACTTTCAATTTCATCACCCTATTCTTCAGGTGTGTCCCTGACTTGATATTTCATCACCTTTCAATTTCATCACCCTGTTCTTAAGGCGGGCTCCTGACTTGCTATTTCATCACTTTTCAGTTTTATCACCTTGTTCTTCAGGCGGGCTCCTGACGTTTAATTTCATCACCCTATTCTCCAAGCGTGCTCCTGAAATCACATTAAAACTAGAAAGAAAAATCATCTCAAGCATATGTAATGACAAAGAAAGATTTCCTTTTTCTGAAAGTAATGTCCTATTTTCCAGGAGGGTCCTAAACATAAGGTAAATTCCCATTTTTCAGGAGGGTCCTGAATTGAAGTAATGTCCCATTTTCCAGGAGGGTCTTGAACATAAAGTAAATTTCCATTTTTCAGGAGGGTCCTGAACATAAAGTAAATTCTCATTTTCCAGGAGGGTCCTGAACATAAGGTAAATTCCCATTATCTAGGAGGGTCCTGAACATAAAGTAAATTCCCATTTTTTAGGAGGGTCTTGAACATAAAGTAATGTCCCATTTTCTAGGAGGGTCCTGAACATAAAGTAAATTCCTATTTTTCAGGAGGGTCCTGAACATAAAGTAAATTTCCATTTTTCAGAAGGATCTTGAACATAAAGTAATGTCCCATTATCCCGGAGGATCCTGAATATAAAATAAATTTCCATTTTCAGGGAGGGTCCTGAACATAAGGTGAATTCCCATTTTTCAGGAGAGTCCTGAACAAAAAGTACATTCCCATTTTCCAGGAAGGCCCTGAACATAAAGAAGATTTCCATTTTTCAAGAGGATCCTGATCATAAAATAAATTCTCATTTTCTAGAAGAGACCTGAACATAAGGTGAATTCTTATTTTCCAGAAGGATCCTGAACATAAAGTAAATTTTCATTTTCCAGGAGGGTCCTAAACATAAAGTAGATTTCTATTTTCTACGAGGGTCCTGAACTTAAAATAAATTTTCATTTTTCAGGAGGGTCCTGAACATAAGTAAATTCTCATTTTCCAGGAGGGTCCTGAATTGAAGATTATTCTCATTTTCCAGGAGTGTCTTGAATGAAAGTAAGTTTCCATTTTCCAGGAGGGTCCTATACATAAAGTAAATTTTTATTTTTTAAAAGAGTCCTAAACATAAAATAAATTTCCATTTTTCAGGAGGATCCTGAATATAAAATAAATTTTCATTTTCCAGGAGGTCCTGAACATAAACTAAATTCACATTTTTTAGGAGGGTCCTGAACATAAAGTAGATTTTCATTTTCACGGAAGGTCCTGAACATTAAGTAGATTCCCATTCTCCAGGAGGGTCCTGAACATAAATTAAATTCTCATTTTCCAGGAGGGTCCTGAACAAAAAGAAAATTCTCATTTTCCAGGAGGGTCCTGAACATAAAGTAAATTCCCATTTCCAGTAGGGCCTTGAACATAAAGTAAATTTCCATTTTCCAGGAGGGTCATGAACATAAAGTAAATTCCCATTTTTCAGGAGGGTCCTGAACATAAAGTAGATTCTCATTTTTCAGGAAGGTCCTTAACATAAACTAGATTCCCATTTTTCAGGAGGGTCCTGAACATAAAATAAATTTTTATTTTCCAGGAGGGTCCTGAAACTGAAATAAATTCCCATTTTTCAGAAAGGCCCTGAACATAAAGTAAATTTCCATTTTTCAAGAGGGTCTTGAACCTAAAGTAAATTTTCATTTTCCAGGAGGGTCCTAGACATAAAGTAAATTTCCATTTTTCAGGAGGGTCCTGAATATAAAGTAAATTAACTTCCCATTTTTCAGGAGAATCCTGAACATAAAGTAGATTTCCATTTTCTAGGAGGATCCTGAACATAAGTAAATTCTCATTTTTCAGGAGGGTCCTGAACATAAAGTAAATTCTCATTTTCCAGCAGGGCCCTGAACATAAATGAGATTCCCATTTTTCAGGAGGGTCCTAAATAAAAGTAAATACCCATTTTTCAGAAGGGTCCTAAACATAAAGCAAATTTCTCATTTTCCAAAAGGTTCTTGAACACAAAGAAAATTTTCATTTTCCAGGAGGATCCTGAACATAAAGTAAATTCCCATTTTTCAAGAAGGTCCTGAACGTAAAGTAAATTCTCATTTTTCAGGAGTGTCTTGAACGTAAAGTAAAATCCTATTTTTCAGGAGGGTCCAGAACATAAAGTAATGTCCCATTTTTCAGGAGGGTCCTGAACATAAAGTAAATTCTCATTTTCCAAGAGGGTCCTGCACATAAAGTAAATTCCCATTTTTTAGGAGGGTCTTGAACATAAAGTAATGTCCTATTTTTCAGGAGGGTCCTTAACATAAAATAAATTCTCATTTTCCAAGAGGGTCCTAAACATAAGGTGAATTCTCATTTTCCAGGAGGGTCTTGAACATAAAGTACCTTCCAATTTTCCAGGAGGGTCCTGAACATAAAGCAGATTTCTATTTTTCAGGAGGATCCGAAACATAAGATAAATTACCATTTTCTAGGAGGGTCCTGAACATAAGGTGAATTCTTATTTTCTAGAAGGATACTGAACATAAAGTAAATTTTTATTTTTTAGGAGGGTCCTGAACATAAAGTAGATTTTCATTTTTCAGGAGGGTCCTGAACATAAAATAAATTTCTATTTTCTAGAAGGGTCCTGAACATAAAATAAATTTCTATTTTCTAGGAGGGTCCTGAACATAAGTAAATTCTTATTTTTCAGGAGGGTCTTGAATTGAAGTATATTTCCATTTTCCAGGAGGGTCCTGAATGAAAGTAAGTTCCTATTTTCCAGGAGGGTCCTGACATGAAGTAAATTGCTATTTTCCAGGAGGGTCCTGAACATAAAATAAATTGTCATTTTTCAGGAAGGTCCTGAACATAAAATAAATTTCCATTTTTCAGGAGGGTCCTTAATATAAATTAAATTTTCATTTTTCAGAAGGGTCTTGAACATAAAATAAATTTTCATTTTTCAAGAGGATCCTGAATATAAAGTAGATTCCCATTCTCTAGGAGGGTCCTAAACACAAATTAAATTCCCATTTTCCAGGAGGGTTCTGAACTGAAGTAAATTCCCATTTTTCAGGAGGGTCCTGAACATAAAATAAATTTCCATTTTCCAGGAGGGTCCTGAACATAAAGTAAATTTCCATTTTTCAGGAGGGTCTTGAACATAAAGTAAATTTCCATTTTTCAGGAGGTGCCTGAACAAAAAGTAAATTCCCATTTTTCAGGATGGTCCTGAACATAAAGTAAACTTCCATTTTTCAGGAGGGTCCTGAGCATAAAGTAGATTCCCATTTTTCAGGAGGGTCCTGGACATAAAGTAGATTTTCATTTTTCAGGAAGGTCCTGAACGTAAAGTAAATTCCCATTTTTCAGGAGGGTCTTGAACATAAAGTGAATTCTCATTTTCCGAGAGGGTCCTGAACATAAAATAAATTTTCAAGGATGTACCTTTCCAATGGGCGCTGAATTAAGTGAAGCGAATTTGCCCTTGTTTCAACTAAGAAAATTTGTCAGTTAAAAACTTAGTGGTGGCTTGCAGCACTTGGCTGTTCCAACACCTAGTCCAGTGTTCATTCCCTTCATTTTGTTTTAGATTTCTAGCACTTTCCCCTACTTTGTCGCAGTTATTGACTCAAACTCAGATTATTAAGAGTGACTCTGAAATAAACATAGTATCTCTGCTTTGTCATTCTTTTTGGGTAAACCCTTTAAACCTTGGTATTTTTCTGAGTTCCCAGACTTGTCTGTTGACTAAACTTTTGCATGCCTAATTATTTCAGCTCACAATCATGTCCCTTTCATATGCTGACCTTTTGTCTTGCTTTGTGCAATTGAAGAATCTAGTAGCCGATTTTGAAATTCTTTCTCATTTGTTTAGATATAGACTGGACTCAAAGATAAGAGAAAAATGACAATAATTTTTATTTTATTTAAATAACTGACTCAAGAAAATAAAAATATAATTATAGAGAAGAAAGAAACGACAATGAATGTCCCCTTTGAAAAAGATAAAAGAAAAGTTTATCTGAAAATGACAGTCAACTCAATAATTATGACATGCATTTTGGATTAAATTGTCTGATCTTTCCATCCAAAACTCTCACAAATTGTTGTTGAGTTAATGACGCCGAAACTGAGTTGCTTCCTTGGGCCAATTTCATCTGAAGACCTCATTTGGCTAGTGGCAACTTGAAGAGTTTTTGTCAACAAGCCTCTCTTATTTTTCTCTCGGCTCACCATTGCCTTATGGTGCCCTTGAGAATTTTCACCAATAAGACTCTGTCATTTTTATTTGTCTCAACTTACCATCTCCCTACGGTGCCCGTGAGGATTTTCACCAATAAGGATCTCTTATTTTTATTTCTCTCTTGATTCCTTATGTTGTGGAAGACAAGTAGTTCCCCAAATGCATCCTCATATCCATTGTATGCTTAGCCTTAACATCTTCAAAGATTAATCTGAAGGTCTTTCTTTGGTTGTAACTCGTCTTTTGGTTAAGGTATGAATGAAAGGATGGCATGAGGCTCAAATGACACTTGAAATGGGATAGGACTTACAACTTTTGAAATCGACTCAAACAATGAGGATTAACTCATGCCCCAGTTTCTGTTGACTGGGCAATTCTAAATTATTTATTTGGTTGGACCGAGCCTCGAATAGGGCAGCCTACATATCTCACCCCTGATAGAGGAGAATCAAGTCACACGTAGTTCTGGAAGCTTGTTGTTTTGATTGATTCTGATTTTTTTGTTTTTCTCTTTTATTGACTTTTTTTCTTCACAATTTTTTTGACTCTATTTTTCTTGATGCTCTTTTCTTTCTTTTTGAACACATTTTTCTCTCTTCTTTTTTTGAAACTTTCTGACTTTATTCTTTTGCTCAACACTTTTCTTTGAGTTTTGCTGACTCTATCTTGATTCCAAAAGAGGTGTATGAAAGAAAACAACACTAAGGCTCAATAAGGTAAACAAAGGATGACACGATATTTCGATATCAGAATGAAATGTCTTCGTCATATCAATCCTTGAAAATACAAGTACATATCATGCAATATGAAAGTGAAAGATGAAGATCATTTGTGACGCTTTAACAACACTAACTTTAATTGAATATGTGTACCACTTCTTCTACACTTGTCAAACATCCCTCATATCGAATAATCCATGCTTTTGTGGAGCTAATTATCTTTTTGTTTCTCTTGATAAAGGACACGCATCCACTATTTGACTTAATTGGGACATGCCTTTCGATTAACGATCAAGTTATTCTTGTGATTCTCAAAATAATTGTCTTAATTTACAAAGAAGGCTTCAACTTGTCACCAAAGGTCTCAGCACTCTACCTATTTTCTCAGATACTTTTTTTTTCAAACTTTAGCCCTCTGATTGAATGTTCATCATTAAACTGGATTTAAAAATCTAGCTGAAAATTTCGCAAGCATGTCCTATCATTAAAACAAACATAAAATATACTATGTAAAGAAAACAAACAAACAATACATATTTAAAACACAAAGGAAAAAGGGACGCTTCATTTAGTTAAAACAAAAGATAGAAGGGTTTGAACATAAACGACAAAGGGACAAACAAGATAGATCCCGAACTACAACCCTAAAATAATTTTAAAAATATAAAAGAAGACAAAACAAACTACCAAACATCCATCCTAACAAGGAGAGGGGTGACTTCTCAATTGTTGAGCTTGACATCTTAGCCACTGGTTTGCATATCAGCATGACTAGAGTTTTCCTCACTGCCAATGTTCTGCACCATAATTGCTCTATCTTGAATCATCTTTTCAATTTCTCTTTTCAAATCTCGACAATCTTCAATACTATGACCCTGAGTAGCAGAATAATACGCACATCGTATATTAGGATCAAAATTTTTTGAACGAGAATTAAGAGTGTGCCCAAGGAGAGAAATGATTATGCCCAACTCTCTCAATGTCTGAAATAAACTGGCATACGACTCTCCAATTGGTGTAAAATTATCTTTAGGCTTCTTGTTAAGAAATTGTGGTGGTCCAATCAACATTGACGTGGGCTCAGAAATATAGCAATGATCATCAAGAGTATTGAACATGAATCCACTAGCAGCTTGAGGTAGCACAACCGTTGTATTGATAGCCAAAGTAGAAGCCTCAGTAGAAGGTTGAGCAACAAAAGCACAGGTAGTATGTGGTGCTATCAATGTAGCAAGCTTATACTGAGAAGCTAAAGGAAAAGTGCTAGAAGTATTGGAATATTTTTGGCTTAGAATGAATTCTGAGTCATGTTGTGATGCATCAACAACAGTAGAAAACCAGCTTTGTGATTTTAGTGGAAAACTCGAGGTATCTGTAGGATCAATAGCGAGGAATGAAGAAAGAGGCAGCTCACTGGCCCAAGCTGGATACATTTCCATCATTTGTTGCCTTAGTCTAAAATTCTCTTCCTTTAAACTCTCATTTACCTGGCTCTTTGTTTGATCCATGAGGTCACTCTCTATATCCTTGTTGGACACAACTAACCCTTCCTTGGATTTGATGTGACATGGAAAAACAACCAGAATACCACAAACCAACCACCTTAAATTAACTAAATAGAAATAACAAACGTGTTAGAGTTCAACACTTTCTCAAAACCTTTTCTCTAAACCTTTTCTTTCTCTCTCCTTTTTTTATTTGAAAAGAACACCGAACCTAAGAAAGGAGCCTACGTATCTCACTCCCGAAAGAGGAGAATCGGGTGTGCATAGTTCGTGAAGTCTTACCAAAATGGACAATTAAAATTTTTTTCTTTCTTTTTCTTTTTCTTGAAACTTCGAAAAGAAAAGAAAATAACCAAATTGTCAAAAGAATTGACTAAAATCTTTTTACATTTTTCAAGTTTAAATCCCTATACAAAATGAAACCTATGATTATCAAAGAAAAAACTTTTTTGATTTTTGAATTTGAACTTCATACGAAAATGAATCTTGAAACTATTAAAGAAAAATCTTTTTGTGGTTTTCTTTTAGATATGTATATGACACTTACTCTAATAAAGAGCGAAGAAAATCTTTTTGAATTTTTTAAAATAAGATCCCCGAACCCACAATAGGCTGCCTACGTATCTCACTTCCGAGAGAGAAGAATCAGGTATGCGTAGATCGTCCAGATTGGACAATTATTGATTAACTAACAGATTGACCCTAACTTAAGAGACACGATCAAAGACAAACAAATAAAATCTTTTTGGGGTTTTAGTCAGACACTTCACATAAAATCAACATCAACAACTATAAAAGAAAAATCTTTTTGATATTTTCGTTATATGAAATGTACAAAACTTCTATTATTTTGAATTTTTTCTTTTATAAAATGCTCCTATTTGAAAAAATCTTTTTTTTTTTGAATTTTAGAATTGTGAATGTTTACTAAAGAAACAAAATAAAAATCTTTTTGACGTTTTAATTTTTTGAGAAAATGAGCGCAAAAAGTAAAAAAATCTTTTTGAATTTTTGAATTGTGAAAAAAAATTAAAAACCATAAAGAACTCTAAATACTTACGAAACTCTTTTTTTTTTCTTTTCGACTCACTTTTTTCTTCTTCTTTTTTTCATTTTTTCAACATTTTCTTGCCTACGCACTTTACTTCTGACACATGCTTTCCCAATATCAGTCTGTCAAATGATCACGTTTTCCTCAGAGATGCAACATTTAGCATGTAGGGATGTTTTAGAGGTGAGTCTCCTACAATGGGCCACATGGATCCCACTAGGTCTCAATATGATGCAGATAAGCATGGCCTAAAGGCTGACCTACGCTGAGGTCCACTAACAAGGCCGTTCGGGGGAGCATATGGTCGATAGTGGCTGCTTTGATTTCCATCCACTCCATAATTCTGACAGTTCCCCCTCCTAAAATAAGAGTGACTCAACTAGAGTTCGTGCACATGACGTGCACTCCAAAACTTGTTGTAGAAAAAATTGACTCGGGTTATGTAATGATGCCAGATATAAAGTGGTAACACATAAGATAAAAACTGTAAACACGTAGCACATAAGCACTCAACAATAAACACAAACGCTAACACAAACAATATTGGTACACCCATAATGTCAAATTAAGCCGATATAACTCCGAAAAATAAGCTCGAATCCTGAAAAGTCTCCAGTGGAGTCGCCAGAGCTGTCACAACTCCTTTTTAACCCAAAAAAATTAATTTCAAAGTTTGAAAGGGTTTTTTATAATTAAAGTGACAAAATATGAAAAATTGTTCCGAAAAAGGATTATTTTTACATTAGAAACTCAGAGTCGCCACTTGAAATAATCCGGTGTGCCAAGTCACCTTTGAAAAATTCTTTTCAAAATGATTTGACTCTTTAAAACTAGTTTGCGAACAAAGATCCCGGCTAAGGATTTCTGTTGACCGAGGGGAAGGTGTTAGGCACCCCTCGATTCGTGGTTCGACTACGATCGCTCGGTGAAGCATATCGGCTAATTTGATACTATAAATGTATAAACCACATAAAACACGTAAAACAAGCAACAAATAAATCTAACAAAGTTCAAAATCAAATATGTCCAGTCCGAGTTATATAGTCCCAAAAATAAAAAAATACGGAAATGTAAATCTTATTCTAAACTAATATTAGACTAAGCTCCAATGCTTTACCGATACCTCAGGCCTTTATCACGAACCTCCTCCGAGTACAAAATACTTCGGGGCATTCCTCAGTGAATAAGTACAATATAATCTCAAGACATTCCTCGACGAATGAATACATTTTCAAATCTTGTGCGATAAAGTGGAAAGAACTATTCACATACACATTCAAACATTCAACAAAACACTATTCCTAAAATTTTACCTACCCGACTTAGCATTCACCTACTAGTTTTGGTTTATCATGATTCCAACAAATTCAATATAATTGATAATCCAAAATTACAACGAATTCACTTTATCGCGTTTAACCCATTCCCAAATTTCTTTTAACACATGAATTTTAACATGAACATAGTCATCCACCCATACCAACATCAATTTTATACCACGACTAGTTATTCAAATAAACAACACCAAACATTAACAAAATTATTCAATCCACAATCATCAACACATAACCGCTACATCACCTAACAAATGGAACATAATATCAAATCCATATCCGCAATCGTAAAAAAATTAAGAAATAGAATTGAGAAATGGACCTCAATGCCGCTTTCAACCAATTATTATTAGATTAAACGAGATAAAATCCGCGCGAAAACCTCGAATCGAACTTCAATCCAAACAAACCAACTCGAATTAAAGATCAATAATCAACCCGAGGCCAACCCGAAACTTTTTAATGACTGCCCGCCAACCGCACCTAACTCGGAGCGACGCCAAGCAGTACGTGCTCTACTGCAATGGATTTCTCGGAGGGAATTGCTTCAACTGGTTTTGGACGGACAATAGAGACGACTTTCAGGTGGATTAGACCGGAGAAGATCAAGAATTTTGGCAAATTATTTGCCGAAAAATCTCACCTAAGCTGTGGTTTTTGTCCTCTATTTTACCTTCCCGTTTTCAATCTTCTTTTTCATCTCCCTCTCTCAGATTCTCTCCTTTCTCACATCTCTTCCTCAATTTTTCCCTCTGTGTGTGTATTCCGTGGAGTGTGGGTATGTATATGTGATGGCGTGTGTGCGTGGATTTGTGAAATAGAAGAAAAGGGGAGTGAAAATAGAGATGGAATTTGTGAGTAGAGTGTGTGAGTATTATTATTTTTTTTAGTTTCCTGTGAGTGAGTGTGTATTTGGTGGATTATGTGTTTTTGTGATATAATGTGTGTAGTATTCTTGTTCATTGGAAAATGGGGTGCCAGCTATGTGTATTATTGTTGTGGGTGTTGTTTTTTCAGTCAAAGAAGAAAAAAAGAAATGGCAATGTAGTTGTTGGATTTGGAGGGGTAGGTGAAGTAGGGAATAGGCAGGGGTAGGGTAGGGGTAGGTAGGAGTAGGGGTAGGGAGAGGTAAAATGAGTAGAAATTAATTTTTGAGGCGAACAAAATTACGTGTCTACAAGGCACACCATCACTGGAGTACATATACATACTATTCAATTCACACACAGAATTCCAATCGTAGTTCACACATACTCCCCCATATATTCACACAGACAAATTCACAGAGAGGGGTACACACTCTTTGACCTCATAATTTCCATTTCACCAACAATACGATACACACGCTCCATGCAATTCACACACACATAGATTCCATATATTTCATTCTATATGCACACAGCTACACAATTATCAACAAATTAACAATACACACACAGTTACATATACACTCCACAGAGCTTACTTAGGATTCCACTCAACACACACCATTGAAATACATACACAACAACACAATTCGCACAACGCAGGCACACACATAAATCAGTGAGAAAAAAGAAGAGAAAGATGGAGAGAGGGGAGAAACAAAAGAGAACGGGGAATGATCGGAGGAAAACAGTGAGAAACAGTAGAATTTTTCGATGAATTTTCACTAGAATAACTCCGATCGTCCCCTCTTTGTTTCGAGCCAAAACCATCTCCCCTTCACCAAAAATCACCAACTAGCCTGCTCCTGAGCCATTTTATGTCTGACCCGCCGAAACCCATAGGAAACGCCGATGAACCAGCCGTGATTTCGATTGAACGATCGCCAAAAATAGCCTACCAATCAACTCCTCTGTTTTCCAATTTCGTCCTTATCTTGTCGGAACAACAATCGATCGTTTTGTTCAAATTATCGGGTTGGATCTGCATTGAGTTTGGAGGATCGAGGTTTTGAGTTCGGGTTCGATTTGTCGCTCCATCGAACAATTGGGATTTAAAATAAATTTGAGGTCTATTTATTCTCCCGATTTTTATTTTTATCTTGATTCTTAATTTATTTTGCGGGTATGGATGGTTTATGTGTTTGTCGTGCTTGGATCTTTGTTACGTGTATATGGTTGATGTTGATTTCGGATCTTAATAATTGAAAAGAGAAATTTGAATTGATAGCCAAAGAATTATCATTGAGAATTAATTGGGGGTGACGGTTAATCTCGATAAAGTGAATTTGTATTAATTTTGGATCATCGATTATGTTGAATTTATTGAAATCGTGATAAATCAAATTGGTAGGAAAACGGTAGGCCAGGTAGGCAAATTTAGGAATTGTGAATTGTGAAATGTTTGGAATATGTGTTGAATGGTTTTGTTTACCGCATTTGGATCAATTGTATTCATTTCACCGGGGAATGCCCCGTGGCCATTTGTATTTATTTACCGGAAAATGCCCCGGCGTATTATGTTGGCGGAAGATGATCGTGATCAAGGTCCGAGGCATCAGGTAAAGCATAGTTAGGATAGTTCAGGTTTCATTTCAGTATTTTCATTTTTGGGACTGTATAACTTGGACTGAACATTATTTTTGGATTTGTTTTATTTATTTGTTTGATTGATTGTTTTTTATGTGTTTTATGTGGTTTATATATTCATAGTGTCAAATTAGCCGATATGCTCCACCAAGCGATCGTGGTAGAACTACGGAATCGAGGGGTGTCTAACACCTTTCCCTCGGTCAACAGAATTCCTTAACCGAAATCTCTATTCATGGACCAATTTTTTAAAGAGTCAAATCATTTTGAAAAAGGATTTCCAAAGGTGACTTGGCACACCCTGTTATGCCAAGTGGCAACTTTGAGTTAATTGGAAAATGAATCCTTTTCGAAACAATCGTTTTCTTTTTGCCACTTACTAATAAAAACCCTTTCAAACCTTAAATTTCAAATTGAATCTTTTTTTTGTTGAAAAAGGGGTGTGACATATATATATATATAGTCCTAAATATCCTCTAGCATGATTTGGGGCTTCGGTAAAATCATTAAAACCTTTGAAAAGAGGGGCTTTAAAACCTTGTATTGAATCTAACACTTCTAACCAAGTTTGGAAAATTCCGTTAGTCTTTCCATGAATGACTACATAATATTTAAACCTAGGCCTACTTTTTTCTGCCATGTAATGGCATAAAGAATTCATGGATGCCATAAAATGATTACGATTTTGTCTATTATAGGATATCCAAATATTATCTACTAAACACTTTTGGGGTATATCTAGAATGTAATCTGGTCCATCTCCTCAAAAAATGGATGAGAAGGGTGTGCATTTCCCACTAAATGCTCAGAAATCCACTGTACCGGATGTTGGTACAGCTAGTCCGGTTATAAAAATAGACCCAGAAATATATGCAGGTCTAGAATGAAATTTAAACAAATTTACTAAACCAAAAATTTTTACACCAGACTCTCATCTATTATATACTACAAGTAAAGGAGAAACTTCAGTTAGATTTACAGACTATAATTACACAACCAAAAGAAATTTAGACGATGATGAAATAAAGAGTAATATAGAAACAGAAAGCGAGTTTATGAATATAGAAGTTCTACAAGAAAGATATGAAGTAGACATGGTCATAGAAAAAGCTGAAAATTTAGCAGAAGAATATAAATATATAACTTTTAAATGTAAAGGATGTCAAAAGGACGAAATGAAAATAGAAGAATGTATAGAACACTTTAAAAACTGTTTAGAGATAAGTGGTAATTTAGGATATAGAAATAACAAACTATTCCTTGAAAGAAAAAATGAAGACACAATTTCTGTATTAAGCTCCACGATAAGTTATAACGAACTCGGAGAATCAGAACCGACTAGCTCTTCAAGTGCTAGCCCATTTCAAAAAACAAACTCTAATCCCCAACCAATAGATTATAGTACAGGCAATGTACCTAGAAGACCAGCAATTAGGATAAACCCAGATACAGAACTTAGAGGAGATAATATAAAACCAGCAGGTAAGAGAATGCCAATAGAAGAACCAATTAAACTACAAGAAGGAGGTAGTAAAGGTAAAATTCTAAATATAGCAGCACACGACCCACATTTGTGGGTCGTGTGCTGC
>NC_061122.1:17129868-17187015 GCF_002878395.1 Capsicum annuum | reverse complement strand
AATCCCCAACCAATAGATTATAGTACAGGCAATGTACCTAGAAGACCAGCAATTAGGATAAACCCAGATACAGAACTTAGAGGAGATAATATAAAACCAGCAGGTAAGAGAATGCCAATAGAAGAACCAATTAAACTACAAGAAGGAGGTAGTAAAGGTAAAATTCTAAATATAGCAGCACACGACCCACAAATGTGGGATACAGTGATAGATTTATGAAAAGGAATAGTAGCAGCAGATTACTTAAGACATTATACAGAAACAGAAACGGAAACAATGTATAAATATTTGGAAACCTTTTTGGGGGAATCAGCAAAAGCCACATGGGAAAGTTTTAAGACAAATTGCCCATATGATTTCCAGGTTTTATTAAGTATGGGACCAAACCCCTATAATTTCACAAACAAAATGCATATGTTATTAACTGGAAAAGATCCAAATAGTGGATTATTAGCACTATAAAAAGAAGCATTAATCAAACTAGAACAATTAAGTATTTCACATTGGGTATATATAAAGAAACTCCTACAAAACTATTTTTATTATTGCACTGTCAGCGGAAACACTTTTAATGAAGAATTAGGCAAAAAATTATTCAATAAATTACCTGGAGCTTTAGGAAGAGAAATAGAAGATAGATGGTATAAAAGAGATGGTGTAGTAGCCAACCCAAATCTAAAATGGACAATAGGGCATAGAACACAATATATAATGGATATACTAACAGAAAAATGTACAAACATACAAATACAAAAACAATTAAAAAGAAATGAAATGAATTTCTGTAAATCTGTTATATACACAACCCAGAATTATGATCAGAAACAATATAGAAAATATAAGAAGAAACATAATCAAAAACCATATAGTCGTAAACAATACTTCTTAAGAAAATCAAAAGCTAAAAAACCGTGGTTAAATAGAAATAGACATGTTAGGAAATATAGAAATGATAGAAACTATAAAAATAAATTAGAATGCTATACTTGTGGAAGCATAGACCATTTAGCTAATGTATGTCCTAAAAAAAAAAATAATAGAACTAGAAATTCTCAACTAATAGAGGATTTCCAAGAAACTTTATTAAATGCAGACGAATACATGTCAGATAGAGAAAGTATATACTCAATAATAAGTATTGATATAAGTGATAAAGATAATCCAAAATCTGATTCTTCAGAATCAGAAGAAGATAACTTAGTTAATGAGTTAGGACAAAAGCTAGAGAATCTAGACTTAAACAATCTATTAATCAATAATTTTATGAATTTTACTCAAGAATGTATACATGAATTCCAAAGAAACAAAGGTTTAGACAGTAATAGATGTCGTATATGCAATTGGTATCCAAGTAAAGACAACAGAGCTAAATACAAAAAATGTTACTTAGAAGCGTGTATAAATTGTATAGAAAACACTTTAAAAATAAAAATAAAACCAGAAATAAATAACTGAAAAAAAAATATACAAATAATCAAATCCTAAATCTAAGAGTATCTCTTTAGAAACCCAAGTAAATGATTTAGAACAAAGATTAGCCATCCTAGAAAAAGGAAAAACCAAAATCGTCATAGAAGAAACAGATACACAAGAAGCTATACTTTTAGAAAAATTGGAGGCAGAACTTATGAATCTGGAAGATAATGACACTAGTCTAATATGTAACGAAGATACAGAATTCTCTATCATAAAAGTATTAGTAAAAATTAAAATAAAAGATGTGGAGATAGAAACTTTAGCATTAGTAGATCCCGGATGTACTAGTTGTTTAATCAATAAAGAAATAGTACCGGAACATTTACTAAAAGTACTTGAAAGACCTATAACAACCACCCAAATGGATGGATCACAAAATATCTACAATTATTACATAGAAAAAGCACAAATAAGTTTTTTAAATACATGCAATAAATTCTATAACCCAATTTACAATGTTAATAAAATATTAGCAAGAGATTTAAACATAGGATCAGATTTTGTTATCGGACTACGATTTTGTATCCAGAATAAAGGAGGATGTCTCTTAACAAGAGATGGAATAATGCTCTTTAAAAACTTAACTTATACACCAGTACAAAAAGTAACATTGCCAACAGTATATAGAACACTAAACACACATAAAACGAGTTTGCTTCTAGAGCCATGTTGCGACGATTGCCAAAATAATCAATGCCAAAGCAGCAACCTATTAAAAGAGAACAAAAACGTAAAAGAAAACCTAGAGGAGGTTAGAAATTATACCCTGCTTAATGCAGAAGGACAAGAATGCTTAACAGATATAGAAAAGGATTATACACTAATAAGTATAGAAACCAACCCAGTTTTATAATTTTAGAAAAGGAATGGACAAAATAGGAATAATAAACAACCCAAAAGATTTAGAAAATATAATATCTATATTAGATAAAATGGAAATAATAGGAGAGAGACCGTTAGCCCATTAGGATGCTAACGAGATAATGTGTAAATTAGATATAATTAATTCAGAATACACTATAAAAACAGCACCTATAGAAGCAAATAATGAAGATACTAAAGAATTTGATGTACAAATAAAGGAACTTTTACAATTAGAGGTAATAAGAAGATCTACCTCTAGACATAGATCGGCCGCCTTTATGGTAAGAAATCATAGTGAACAAATAAGAGGTAAAGCTCGTATGGTAATTAACTATAAAAGATTAAATGATAACACCAGAACAGATGCATATAAACTACTAGATAAAAGTGAGTTAATTAATAGAATTCAAAATAAAAAGGTATATAGTAAATTTGACTGTAAGTCAGGATACTGGCAAGTCAAAATGCACCCAGACAGCATAGAATGGACTGCATTCACATGTCCAGGTGGACATTTTGACTAGTTGGTTATGCCGTTTGGTTTAAAGACAGCTCCACCCATTTTTCAACGAAAGATGGATAATATATTTGGAGAGTATAAACATTTTATATTAGTATATGTAGATGATATTTTGATGTTCATTCAAAATATACAAGAACACTTCGGACACTTACAAACAATTTTTAGATTATTTGTTAAACATGGGATAGTAATAAATAAAAAGAAAATGGAATTATGTAAGACTTCTATTAATTTTCTAGGAGTAACTTTAGGAAATGGAAAGGTAAAACTTCAACCACACATTGCAAAGAAAGTATTAGAAATGCCAGATAAATTAGAAAAGACAAAATATTTACAAAAAATTTTAGGATTAGTAAATTATGCAAGAAATTTTATTCAAGACTTAGGAAAAATAGCAGGACCATTATACGCAAAGACCGGTAGTAAAGGGCAGAAAAACATCAATATAGAAGACATTAAATTAATTCAAAAAATAAAAGAAAAAATTAAAAATATTCCAGACCTAAAAATTTCATTAGAATCAGATTATCTAATCATTCAAACAGACGGAAGTGATTTAGGATGGGGAGCTATTTTAAAAGTACGACCTAATAAATACAGTAGTAAAAATGAAGAACAAATATGTGGTTATCAGAGTGGGGCATATAAAGAAAAAGAAAACATGAGTGCTATAGACCTAGAAGTATTAGCTATAATATATGGGTTAAATAGTTTTAAGTTATATATTCTAAATAAAGAGGAAATTTTAGTTAGAACAGATTGTGAAGCTATAGTTAAATTTCATCAAAAAATAAATGACAAAACTAGTAGTAGAAGAAGATGGCTAAATTTTACAGACACCATATCTGTTTATAAGAATATCGTATTTGAACATATAAAAGGTAAAGAAAACGAATTAGCAGACCAGTTAAGTAGATTACAACTGGGAATAAATAAATAAGTTTAATCCGACTCATTTGTTTTCAGCATGAGACCAACAGGACAACCTCCTGCAGATAAAGGCAAGGGCGTAGCTTCGTCTTCAGATTCATATCAACAGACAATGTTAGGTAATTTAAATTTTAGACCACTAGAATCTTTAGAAGCAATGGAAAGAATTTACTTCGGACCATTTAACTTAATTGCTTACCCTGAGAGTAATATATCATTTAGAATAAGACCAGATTACATTCTAGATAGACCCCAAAAGTGTTTAGTAGATAATCTTTGGATATCTTATAATAGACAAAAGCATAATCACTTTATGGCATCCATGAATTCTTTATGCCATTACATAGCAGAAAAAAGTAGGCCTAGGTTTAAATATTATGTAGTCATTCATGGAAAGACTAACGGAATTTTTCAAACATGGTTCGAAGTGTTAGATTCAATACAAGGTTTTAAAGCCCCTCTTTTCAAAGGTTTTAATGATTTTACCGAAGTCACAAATCATGCTAGAGGATATTTAGGACCAAACTATTATATATCACCATCACTCAGGCAGAACCTAGATCAAATACCCCAGTATAATTTACAAAAAGAGATGGAAAAGATTATTTTCTGCAACCATTGTTCTTCTATGAAGGAGAATTTCAAGAAGCTAAATGCTCAGAAAGAATCACTCCTTATGGAAAACACTAGATTAATAAAGCAGGTACAACTATTAGAAGCAAGACTTAACCATCAGACAAATGTAAGCAAGACAGATGCAAAAACACAGACTCAGACACAGAGTTCTCCATCTCCTCAAAAAATGGATGAGAAGGGTGTGCATTTCCCACTAAATGCTCAGAAATCCACTTTATCGGATGTTGGTACAGCTAGTCCGGTTCAAACAGTGACCGGTAAAGACAAATCAAAACCGTTAATGGCTGTCACTTTGCCAAAAAGTGAAGATGAAGGATGTTCTTCATCAAAACATAAGTTAGCAAAATTAGGTAACAAGATTTTAAAGAAGACTTTAATATCTAAAAGGAAGAATGAAACAATAGAGACCATAATCAAACAGACTTTAGACAAATTTTTTAACAACCAGACACAAGATAAACATATGAATGGACAACCAGATGGACAACCAACTACCAATTCAAACAGAACTAGTCCATAAATAAATAATACAGACAATAATTCTTCAAGATCAGACGAAGATGATAGTATTGCAAGTCATCTTGCACATTTCCAGGATGCTCAGGATCCATACGAAGACGATGACTCAGGAATGAGCTTCGACTCAATTGCCCTGCACAACTTGGATACATAGTGAAGACAACATACAATTTGTATTATTAGATAGTGTAGTCAAGTGGGGATGCCCACTTTATGTCTTGTAATAGTTAAATCAGTGTCAGAGTGCTTCCTTTATCGTTACTTTCCAAAAGAAAGAAAAACTGTTGAAGCACGCGTCAAAATAAGTCTGGAAGAAAAATTAATAATGCATGTGACGATGGGGCCCAATGAGTACCCAGCTTGCATTATTAAGATTCTTTCTTATCTCTTATCTTTTAGTGTCGGCCACATATGTCTAGGCCACGTAGTAATCTTTAGAACCACTGCTTTATCTAGTTTTTACCTATAAAAGGCGTACATTTTGTAGAAGGAAGGCAGAGTGAAATCAACCAACCTCAAAACATACCTGAAATGTGTAAACCCTTCCTCCCAACAAACCTATCCAAGTCAGTTTTTTTTGTATAAACCTTTGTATCAATGTGTTTAAATAAAAGCTCCAAGTTTTCTATTCGATCTTAAGGGGGTTCCCGAAAGGGAAACCTCTCTCCTAGTTACTTTATGTAAGTTCTTATTTACATATTTTTCCCCACCAAAAATATTTACATTTATGTTCTTATGTCCATGTTTAAAGTTATTTAACATATTTTTTGTACATCATGTAAATTAAATTTTCTGTAAAATTCTTACCCTTAGTATATGGTTAGCCTCTTAATTTCTTAATAACAACGATGGATTAACCTGCAAATTCCTAGAAATTCTGGCCTTGATAGTTTGACAGGTCTGCAAAATAGACAAAGGACGAGTGTTAGCTGCCAGACTAAAGTTTTCGGGGTGTGGTTAAAGAAGTAAGATGTTAAGAACATAGATTAAGAGGAAGAGATGAAAAGGGTAAAATAAAAAATAAAAAATAAAAAAAATATAAAAAACTTTGGGAAAAATATAAACTATAAGAATGATAACATAAAGAAACAGTAGGAAAGAGGGAGTACTGAGTAGGTTTTACAAAACTGATAGACTAAACAATCACTATTTATTGAAGAATATTGCTGAAATATATCTTTGTTTTTGATATATCCTTGTTTATATCTTTGTTTTATCTTTGAAACATAATATTATTGAAATATATCTTTATTTATTGAAATATATCTTTGTTTGGGTATCAGAGCGAGAAGGTTTTGGGAACATTACCTATTAACTCGCAAAAGTTTATCGACTCTGTATGAAAAGACATAGATCTTTCCAAGACATAAGGTGTAGCTATTTCTATTTATATAGAGAAATCAGAAAAAAGAAATAATATAATAGCTAGAAAACATAATTTAGAAGAAATTAGGAAAAGGTTATTAGAAGCAAACAGATTACATAAATCATATAATACATCTAGACAAGTTTGTGAAAATTTAGTAAGCGCATTAAATTGAGAAATACAAGGCTGTGAGAGAGATTTAGAAAATAATACTTCAGGAATAAAGTGGCTTAAGGAACATATTAGTAGAAAATCTTATCAATTAGGATAATAAATGTCTATAAGATATATTGAGTATATTAGAGAAATACAACGTCAATATTATAGAGAATTTACTTATAAACATTAACTTGTAAAAATTCGAAAATAATTTGTAGAAAGACTAGAGTTGTTAAATAAAGAAATAAGAAACCTAGAAATAGATATTTTAAACTTTAAAGAAACAGACGAAATAATTACCATAACCTCCAACTATTATAAAAAAGCATTAATTAGTGAACAATCTAGGCTGATAGAAAATATACAAGAAGTAGAATTAGATATAACCTATACTAATAATAGATTGAAATATCAAACTAAGCTAAGCAAAAAATACCTTAACTTAAATCACTTAGGATAACAAGATAGCTTCTTTAAAACGCCTCAATTACTTAGATCTTAGATTTCAACCAGAAAAGAAATATAGAGTGTTAAAAGATAACTCCATTATAAGGTGTAATTTCAACCAGGGTGAACATATCTTACATTCAGAAGATAAACAATATAATACAATAATAGACTTTTTAATAAATTCAAGCGAAAAAATTCAGGAAAAAGATAATAGTATAATAAAAATTTTAGAAGAGATAGAGGTTACTCAGAATAAACATAAAAAGACACTAGATAAGATAGAATAAAATTTAGATTATTTAAAGTCACAAGAAATAGAAATAGACAGAAAAATCCAGTATTTAAATCACAAATTTAATTTAGAGAAAATACCTACAAAATTAGAAATTGAAAAGCTAATAAAAACTATAATAGAAAGACCTAAAGAATTAGAAGTAAAAACTACTCAATTAATATCTAAGCTTATAGAACAAGTAGAAAATATAACAACAGAAATCAAAGATTTGCAAGAAATAACAAAAAGATTAGAAGAAATATCACTTTCATGAGTGAAGAAGATATAAATTATAGTAAAGCACTAGAAAAATCAAGAAGTTATCATAGCGAACCAGAAGGATTATCTAAGTATATACCTTCAAGTATAACGGATAAAATTTTATTAAAACAAAATAATACCATAATAGAGTTATTATTAGACTTACATAAAAAGATAGACATTTTAATTAAAGGCAAAGAAACTCAAAAACCTTTTCAAGAAGAACCGGAATTACCCGAACTACATAAGAAAATAGACATCCTAATAAAAAATAAAGAAGCTCAAGAGCCACCAAAAAATAACTTTGAAATAGAAGAACTTATTAACCAGTTAAAAAGAATTGAATTAACTCCTAAACAAGAAAGAAAAAATATAATAAGAAAACCACAAAAATGGACTTTCTATCAAATAGATGGAGAACCATCGAAAACAACGAAAAACAAGGAGAAGAAAGACAAAGAATAAGTTTTTTGGAGAATAAAATAGGAACTAATAATATATTATCCAAAATATGCCGAAGACAACCTAATATGGAGCAGAACCAAGAACTTAACGAAATAATAGCTGTAGATAAAGATTTACAAATTTTCCAACAACATCAATTAAAATTATTAAATCTTAAAACATTATATAATGCAAGATATTTTTCTACAGATAATCAGCTATATAGGCATTATAGAGAAGAACAAATATCAGCTATAGGAGAAGATTTTAAAATACTAAATTTAGTAAATGCTAACTCTTTAAGACATATAAAAAATAATAAAATGATACTGATGTATATGGGTTTAATTGTTATAGGAATAAAAGGTCTAACTAGAAAAAATCTAGGATCCAAAGTATTAATAACAATATATGATGATAGATGGTCAGACATTAAAAAATCAATAATAGGATTAACTGAAGTAGATATGACAAATAATGGAGGAATTTTTTATATAAGTCCAGATTTCTTAATGAACTTGAAAAAA
Organism: Capsicum annuum; assembly: GCF_002878395.1. NCBI lineage: Eukaryota > Viridiplantae > Streptophyta > Magnoliopsida > Solanales > Solanaceae > Capsicum > Capsicum annuum. The sequence continues at coordinate 17,178,586 of NC_061122.1, read as the reverse complement.
TTTGGAAAAAATAAATAATACAGACAATAATTCTTCAAGATTAGACGAAGATGATAGTATTACAAGTCAGTTTTGATTTATCTTTATCGGTCATCGTTTGAACCAAACTAGCTGTACCAACATCCGGTACAGTGAATTTCTGAGCATTTAGTGGGAAATGCACACCCTTCTCATCCATTTTTTGAGGAGATGGAGAACGCTGTGTCTGAGTCTGTGTTTTTGCATCTGTCTTGCTTACATTTGTCTGATGGTTGAGTCTTGCTTCTAATAGTTGTACCTGCTTTATTAATCTAGTGTTTTCCATGAGGAGTGATTCTTTCTGAACATTTAGCTTCTTGAAATTCTCCGTCATAGAAGAACAATGGTTGCAGAAAATAATCTTTCCCGTCTCTTTTTGTAAATTATACTGGGGTATTTGATCTGGGTCTGTCTGAGTGATGATGATATATAATAGTTTGGTCCTAAATATCCTCTAGCATGATTTGTGGCTTCGGTAAAATCATTAAAATCTTTGAAAAGAAGGGCTTTAATATATATGTATATATATAAGGTGCATATAGAAATTATATTTTTATTGTATAGAATATATATCTATACAAGATATGTATCAAATTTGTATTAATATTATATAAAGCTGTCAGTAAATGGATAGAAATGAAATTAAAATTGAATATTATTTTCGTGTCAATAGTTTCCTCCAAAATGTTATTTATATCGTTTTCCCTAATTTTTTTTGTCACCTTTTTGTTGTTTTTCTCCCATAAGGCCTGATCACCAAATTTGTTGACTACTAGCACAAAATCTTCATAAATATTTTCACAAAAAATTTTCTTGAAAAAATCATTTCTTCTTACATAGATTCCTTGAATGATTCCAAGAGTTCCAACAACTTGGGATCACCAACTTTTCCTAATTTCCATCAGATCATATAACTTTATTATTATCCAGGGACAAAAACTTCTTCTAATAATATAATTATGTTATGATTTAACTAGCTTTGTAACATATTTGATCAAGGTGAGGACAATATATAAAGGTATGTGTGTATATGAATGTATATATAAGTAATTGTGGTATTAGGGTGGCTCCTATAACCTATCTATTTACATTAAAGAAATATCTCCATGTGTAATTAAGAAAATCTTAATAGCTTAGTTGGTTAATTACATTAATTTTCATTTTGTTGGTGAAGGTTCAATTCCCCACATTATGATTCCCTCCCTCAATCTCCTTCCATACCCCAATATTTGTTTTTTTTTATTAAAAAAAATGGAGATAAATATTGTACTTTTTTTTTAATCTATTTCAAGATAAAAGTTTCTTTACTTTTTGACAAATATTCAGTTTTAACTGTTCACATGACATGTTTAAAATTACAAGATTAAAAAATATTTTAATACATTCAGTTCTAACTGTTCACATGTCAGTATAAGAGACTGTCATGTGTTACTTTTTAGGACAAATTAGTTAGGTTAGGTAAAATTAGTTATTGCTTTTTAATTTAAAATTAAAATTAATTAAATATTTTCTATTTCAAAAAAAAAAAATTGAGAAGTTACAATATAAGAAAAACATGCAGTCATTATTTAAGGAATTTATATAACCTTTTTTTTATTATTTAGAAGTTATTAGATTTTATATCATTTATTAAACTTAAAATAAATTTTAATTGAATTAATATATTTTAATTTAATTTATATCTTAATTATTAAGTACAAACATTGATTTAAAATTTGATTTGTAAATAATTTTAAAAAATAAAATCACATTTAATATAAAAATATAATAGTTAAATTTTTCTTTAGTTATTTTGAGAAAGAATAATAATTACACAAAAATTCATTAAAATTTTGGAATTGAAATTGTCATATTATTAGATTTTGTTAAATCTGGCTAAAAATACTAACTTCCATTTTTTAGATGAATTAGTCTTTTTTTTTTTGTTTATATTCTTAAAAATATTTCAAAAACTAGACGTTACTTTAATTTTTTTTTTACATAAAAGTATTTTTTAATTTTAAAAATAAGATAATTAAAAAAAGTATTTGAATTATGATATAAATTGGTTGAATTTGATTTGAAAAATAAACATACATTTATTCTAAAAAGGTATTTTAAGAAAATAAAGAGATACTACAATAAAATATTATTCTATGAAAGACTAATAAACTAAACAAAACTAACTCATGCACGTCCAATATCACATTCCCTTACCCACCCCTTCCAACTAACTCACATATACACGAACACTGTATTTTTTCAAATTAATATTTTAATCAGTTTAAATTTTTAAAATTTAAGTATGCAACTAATCTTATCCCTATAAAACTACCTTAATCATCACACACATCTTCGTGAAGAACTATTTTTTTCGAACTCTTATTCTTCTATCTTTCTTCAACCACTTAAACATAGTAATCCTTTTCCTCCTCATGCTACTCTTTAAGATTTCTTTCGTAATAGTTTCTTTATTTCTTATAATGAATCTTCATGATTTTAAGTTATGATTTTTACATAATGTTGATTGCGTACATATGATAAACTCATCAGTTATTGGCAATGCAGGTTGAAAGTTTGAGTTGTACAATAACCATATCACGATTATTTACACATTTTATTCTTTGTTGCAGTGGTTGTCCAAGATAAGAAGGTATGCAATTTTTGTAAAAATATTTATTGTTTTAATTATTTATTTTAAAGTTCCCTATTGATTTATGTTATGCCGGATATGCTATTTTTTTTGTTTTTTGAAAGTTCATTTCGCAAATGATACTCTTTTGATATATAGTTTAGGCTCAAATTTCTATACTATGCTATTGCTCCTAAGAGAAAATAAATCCGACATCAAAAAAAATATTCTCTAACTTTCTTTTGATTGATAAGAAGCCAAAAGTTAGAAACAAACTTTCGAACGATGCTGAAATCAATATATGAGATAGCAAGAAGAAGAAGAAGAGTTTGGAAACAGACAAAATCTATTTATTCAACGTACTGTAATAAATGCATTCTTGGTTATTTTGAGTGTATCATTTCATGGTTAGAATTGATAATTTTTTTTGATTTCTTAATTATTCTTAATTATTAATTTTGATATGATATAATTTATTTAACTTAAAATCACAGGTTCACACTTCAATTTCAAGATCAGTTTTTGTTATCTTCACAAAATACTCCTAGGAGTAGTTGTATGTACAAATAATATTGCAAAAATTTATTAGAATTAGGAAGTCATAAGAACTACTTAAAAAATAAAGAAAGTCGTAAAAATTTAAAAGAAATTTTCATGAACACAAATTAGTTTCAGAGATTACTTTTGTAAAATCATATTTTCCATAATTTACTCCTAGGAGATAATTGAACAGAATTCAAATGGTTGAACTAATATATTTTATAGGAGGTAAGTTTTGTTTACAATTCTAAAAAAAAAATTATTTTCTTAATTTTTGTATTTGAATAAATAAGAAAGTGACTTTATAAAATTTGGTAGTGACATTTTAATTTGCTCTAGCTTTTTAATTTTCATGTACTTTATTGCTCTAATAATAAATGACTAATAATTTTATCCTTTTGTTATTATTATGTTAAAAAGGTGAAAATTGACAACATGACAAAACAAGAAATTTGCAAGAAATCCCCAGGTCCTCACCTTCCAGTTACACCCACAAACACCTTATATAACATATGTCACAAAACATCAAAGTAAAAAAAATTATATTATATATATATATACACACTATATCTTTAGTTAAACCAAAGGTTTAGCCTAAATTTTTTGAAGATGATTACAGCTTTTTAAAATTATCTCGCTTTATTGTAATTGTAGCTATTTAATTTAATTAAATTCTGGCTATTTAATTTTATTTTATATTTTATTAGCCTTTGTAATAGAAAAGAGCATGTTACATCATTACATGTATGTATTAAATTTATATTTATATATTATTAAAGTTAACTTTATTCATTTATTGCACATTTATTACGTATTTAACTTTTAAATTTGTACAAATAAGGTTCTAAATTTTTAAAATTCAAAATTCTTATATTTTTATTATTATAAAATAATTAAGTAATGTGTTAATATTTGCATTTTTTATCTTTAATACAAAAAATTAAAAATAAAAGAAGAAAAAGGACAAAATGGAGAACAAATTCTTAAAATAACCTACTTTATTTATCTTACATCCAGAAAAATAAAAAATTATGAGAGATCAGAGTTTTAATTATGATGATTAGTAGGGATTGTATAAATTTTTTGAACTCTAAATATCCTATTATTTTTTTTCTTTTTCTGATTGCAATATTAATAAATCAAATACTTTTTTTTTTAAAAAAAAGGGCCAAAAAAGAAAAAAAAAAAAAAAACTAACCTCCTAATGTACGTTCTCACTTATGTCCCTATTTTCCTAACACGTTTCCCACACAACCATCTAGCATTTTTTTATTTTTCATTTTTTAAAGTAAAAAGATAAAATAATTAAAAGATCAAAATCAAATTTAGCTAATCTAAATATCCAATACTGTAATTGTCAAACAATATAAATATCCCACATTCATAATTTCAATGAACTATAACTGACTACAAATTACTTTTCGTAATTTAAAATGAGTTGTGATTATACTATTTCAATTTGAATTAAAAATAGTTACAACTTTTGATCCCGTATCTTCTAAAAAATATATAAATTTGACCTGTCAAAAATTAAAACAAAGTTACTTTCAATTTTTCTTCCTATTATTAGATATTTAGTGTTAGTATAATTCTTACTTAGATTTTTTTAATTATTATTTGAATTTAATTCTCTATAAATTATCTAGGATTTCACACAAACAACCGTAAGCTAATTTTGAGATGTATGGAATTTTGTTTCGCCTTTTTATTTGTTTTATATTTTTCGTGTCCCATTTTTTAAATATATTTTACTCATGAATTTATTATCATTATCAAAATAAATGTAGGAATTACTTCTTTTTGTTTCACATTAAGTATATACATTGATATACAAATATATATACAATGTTTAGAATTATAAATTTGGTATTATAATTTTTTATTCTTTTTTAGAAAAAATTTTATTACTTTGTTTTTGGAATTTTACATTGTATTTGGATAAACAATAATGCAAAGCATGGAACATGTTTTACATGTGTTGCTTCTGGATTAATATTGATATGATTGATTAATACTATAATTTAAAGATTCTTCTAGGTTTAAGTTATAATGATTTTCTTTTAACTTAATATCTTAAATTAAAGAATATTTGTTACATTAATGCTTCTATTGAAAGAGATAAATTCAATAATAAAACTTTATTTTGTTATAGGTTTTAAGGAAAGAATTTTGGTGCATCATAAGATTCTTTGTTGATATTAAAAATTATTGTATACAAATATTTATAGTGTAAGGTTGATGGAATACTTGATAAAAATATTCTAGAATTTTTTAATGAAAGTAGATTTAGTTATCACAAATAATGATTATAAAAGTATTTTATCTATACCCGTATTTGAGATTCAAAAGGACAAGAAGAAATAATAAAATTATAACAAAAGAGTTAGGATATTCTGCATCAAGTCTTAACTCAATGGATTAAAACTTTAAATACATAAATAAATATCTTCAATTGTCATCATAAAATATATTTTATATGCGTAATTGTTATTTTTCATGTTGTAGATACCATAGAAACAATTGCATTATAGCAAAAAGAAATTACACTTAGAGCATATTTGTAGACTCTTTTTGTGCTCTTCTAAATTTTTTCTGAAGATAAGTAATTTTATTTAATTAGATCTCATTTAAATAAACTTATAATGTATGATTTATAAGCCATAAGTAATAAGTTAGGATTCTTAATTTATGAATTTTTACTATTTATTAGATTATTACTTATATTATTTCTAATATAACAGAATTATTCTACAAATATATTATAAAGTATTATTCTTTATATAATTCATTAATGTTAATTATATGTGAAATAACTGGAATTTATTTCATATAATTTCTTTTATAATTTATTCATTCTTATTAAATAAAAAATCTATCAGAATTTTTCTATTATTATTATTATTACATTTTATATTATTGATTATTTCTAGTTAAAGTATACTAAGGCTATTTGATGTAGTCATATGATTTTGCTAATAAAGACAATAGATAACTTCTTTTCAAGTCTTTCTCAACAGATAGATTAATTAAGTTCTTTTTTATTATCTTAAAACTTATGAATTTTGAATAAATATAAATATCTTTTAAAATTTATTATCATCTTTGTCATGATGCAGTTTTAATTTTAGTTGAATCTTTACAATTCGATAAATACAAAAAAATAGGTTAATTATCGTCTTTAATATATACAAAGACATATACGTCATGGGGGAGGAAGAAATGATAATATTAGTAAATATAAATTATAATAATGTATTATCATTTTTATATTTGATACGAGTAAATTAGATACTTATTACATCAATATGATCTAATTTTAAGACGATGCTTCAATAATATAGAAACTACATAATTATTTTTAAAGAAGTACAACTAACTAAAATATTCAATTACTCTCTTCACATACATATTTAAAAATATTAAAATTTAATAGAATTTAAAGTAGTTACAACTTCTCAACTTTATCCCTAAAGCAAAACTAAATATTTTAGAATTGAATATTATGCAAAATATCTTTAAGAGACATGAAATAATTGTAAACATTTTTGTTATTTCAGTTTTGATTTACAAAATAAATATAAAATAAAAATAATAATAAAAACAACTCAAGAAAATTAATAACTCTTAGCCTAAACACTAGCAACCCACATATCTTAATCCCCACAACCTCGACCCACACATCCTGATCCCTTATTTTCCAGCACACCAAAACTACACACAAGCACGTAAATCATAATAATATATTATCAAGCTGATATTTGATAAGAATAAATTATGTGTTTTATTTTTTGCATTTTTATTTGAATTCAAAGTCAACAAGGAGTTCTTTTAAAATTAAATGAATGAAATATGATAAATGTAACTAACGGTATACCACAACATCCTAATAATTTCATGTTAAAATATTATAGCCGTTAAAATTTTAAATTGGTGTAGTATTATTTTGTATTGTCTCTTCAAAGGATATTTTAAAAAAAAAAAAAAATAGACACATAAATCATAATAATATATTATCATGTTGATATTTGATAAGAGTAAATTATGTGCATTACCTTTTGCATTTTTATTTGAATTTGAAGTCGGAAAGAAGCACTTTTAATATTAAATGGACAAAATAGGGTAGATGTAACTGATGATATACCACAACATCCTGATAATTCTATGTCAAAATATTATAGCCATTCAAATTTCAAATTGACATAGTATTATTTTGTGTTGTCGATTTGAAAGATAATTTTTTTTAAAATAAAAATCATCATAAATACAGATTCAACAAATAAAAGAAATTCAAGGCTCCGAAAGTAAGTGGATCTGTATTATTTTTTGAAAACAAAACATACATAATTTATTTATTTATTTATTATGTTTTGCCTTTATCATCAAAATTTTGTAATGTATCCTCTTTCATGTTTATGTAAATTTAGATTATGTCCTATGCTTTTAGGATTTAGTTCTGACTGAAAGATTTTAATTAATTTTTTAACAGTACGTTAATTATGTAGGAAGCACGAAGTAATGTAACAACCTAACAAACATAGATTGTTCCTAAGAGTCTAGACTAAGTAAAGATGAGTTTTTGTAATTAAATTGTCGTTAAAAGTGTGATTCAAGTACAACTATTTCTAATTTTACCCAAGATGAATGATGAAGTTTGAAGTAAAAATAATTTATTGGTGTTTGCACACATTATTTATTTATTTTTGTGTGTGAATAAAATCAAATTAATTGTCAAGTTGTACTTTTTTTTTTTCATACATTGTAAAATTCTAAGTATTAATTAATTTTGTTGGACCAAAATATTATAGTTCTTAATCCTAGAGATTTTGAATAATTTTACTGTATCAAAGTATTATTTTAAATGCTTTTAGAATCTCAATTTTCATTTACACATTTTTCTAAATAATTCGTGCATCACGCGGGATTGTATACTAGTGTTTAGTTTAAGATCATAAAAATCAAATATTTTTTTTTTTGCTTTTTAAACTCCATTCAAGTCAACTAAATAAATAAATTTTAATGGAGGAAGTTTTTTATTTTATTTTTATTCAGTTGCCCAAAAAACATTTTAAGTGGTGTTGTATTCCCAAAAATAATAGAGGGGGGCTTCACATGACCTCATACAACAGAATCTACACAAGATTTGATGACACGATCATCCAATTGAAATGGACGGAATATTTTAAAACTCTGACTTAAATAACTCAAATTTTATATTAATAATTAATATTTTAACAACATTCAGATTAATTTATTACAAACAAATATCTAACATCTTATTAACTAGAAACGTTCCTTTCTTTTATTAATAATTATATTAATATGTGAATTTAAAGGTTTTGTGTCTTTTAAAAATACTCCATACAAAATAACTAAAATGCAAGAACGAAAAAGATAGCTTTAAATTATTACAATATTATTTTGTATGTATGTGTATATATTTAAAGCCTCTTCTTAAAATTTGTCTTCACGTTACTAATTTTATTAAGACGCCTATAATGCGATCTTCTATATTATTTCTAAATTTATTTTATACTTAGTTATTTGTTTATCTTTTTTATTGAAACAAACTCTGATTATTTTTATTTATTATTACATAAATTTTGAACTGAAAATGACTCTTGAGGAAAGAAACTTAATATATCGGTCATATATAACCCAAATATGGGTCTATGATAAAAGAAACTTAAATATTACTAGAGGAAAAAAGCAAATGATGAGACTATATACAAACCATAGTCTTGTTTAAAGATATGTGGAGAAATGAGATAAATATTAAGAATAAATTAAGGAAGAAAAACATATGTAGTCAAATTTCAAAGAGTTTATAATTTTTGTTGTCCCAAAAAAAATAAGCTTACAACAAATAGTCAATGTGAGACATTTTGTATTCGTGCAGAAATATTTATTCTACATAATTAAAATATTACAATATTGATGTATAATTAATATATAACATGTGTATAAACATTATATAGTGATAAAAGACAATTATACATTAATTATATATAGAATGGTTATACGTCAATTATTTAGTAATTATATATTAGTTACCGATCTAAAAATTATATAATGAATAAAGATAATTATATATTAATTATACAATAATATCGATAAGACAATTGTAAATTAACTATACAATGATCATACATCGGATATACCTGTCCTTGCCCCTTTAAATACGTGATTAGAATCAAAATCCTATAATTACTCAAACTACTAATATGGCTAATAAAAGTAACAACTCATGGAAGTTGGTTATAATGAGGTTATCAAGATAAAGTATATGTATTTTAAGTTTAAAACTTATATGGACTACTATTTGAGTGGATTTTTCAATAAACTAATAGAAACTTGAGAAAATTGAAGAATAAGTGTCTTTTAAGTCTTGAATGAAGGATTGGTGACATTGATCAACAGATAGGGTCAAATATTATTAGGAAACTTGATCAAATTAATTGTGGACTTGATTAATATTTTTAAAACTTTCTAATCTTTTCAAAAATACAAATCAACCCAACTCACACCCTCTTCAATCCAAATCAACCACTCTCTCCTCTCTCTCGACAGCTTCTCTCAACTCTCTCCCAACCAACCGTTCTGCAAAATTTCTCCCTTCAACCCCTAATGACAAATAGTTGGGCTTCAAGTTTCCCTCTTCAATTCAATCAACCTGTCTCTCATCCCTCTCTCGACAGCTTCTCTCAACTCTCTCCCAACCAACTATTCCACAAATTTCTTATTTCAATCCTCGGCGACTTCAACATCCGACTACAAATAGTTGGAATTCCAGTTCCTTTTTTACTTCAATCGACATGACAGCCTTGCTCTCCGATCACAACAGCTTGGAATTCTTCATCGGTCTTTTTCTTCTTTCACAGGTAAAAATTTATGGCCTTTTTAGTTTTGAAGAAAACGAGGAACTTGAGCCAACTTCTCTTATAGTATTGGTTAACAATTTCAATATTTGTTGCACTAATTTGAAATGCGGTCTGAATAAAACCCTAATTTCTGGTATTTCTTCTCTTCTCTTCTCTTTTTGAAGTGAATTATGATATTTTGTTGTTTGTTGTATTTTTTTGAAGTTTGATTTTTATTGTTTGTGTTTATAAAAATAAAAAGACAATTTGGTTTAATTTGTTTTGTTCTTGTTCTTGGTAAAAATAGTGAAATTGTTATTTTTTATTTAACAAAATCATGCTACTGTTTCCTCCTACAGATTACCCATCTGGTGCAATATATTAACTATCTGATGCAACAGATTCATCATATGATGCAACAGATCAACCATCTGATACACCAGAGGAACCATCAGATTATAATTCTGATGCAACAGATTAATAATCTGATGCAACAACTTAACCATATGTTGCAACAGATTAAGCTTCTGATAAAAAATCTGATGCAACTAATTAACCATCTGGTGCAATGGAAGAACCATCAAATTAATAATCTAATGCAACAGATGAACCTCCTGTTGGATAAAATCCTACCAATTCTTCCTACAGGAAAAGTTCAAGACTTGATTTTTCCAACTAATCATTCATCTGCCGTGATAAACGACCCTATGTTGGAAGAAATCTAAACAATATTGACCATTGATAACTGTTCCAACAGATCACTTATGTGTTGCAACAGATGTGTGACCTGTTGTACAGACCATTCATCTTTCTCAATAGATGAGTGATATATTTTGTATTATCATAATAGATTACTCAGCCATTGCTACAGATTATTTAACTGTTCTAACAGATCACTCATATGTTGCAACAGATGATGTCACAACAGTTGTATGATCTGTTGAACAGACCATTCATCTGTCTTAAAAGATGAGTGGTATATTTTGTATTGTTGAAACAGATTACTCATCCACTGCAACAGTTTGGTTATATACTACAGCAGATATACTACCTGGTGCAACAAATCCGTGATCTGTTGCAACTGTTATTTTACTGCTTTGCTTGTTTGATTTACTGTTATCCCTTTTTAACAATGCATTAATCAACAATAATATATTATTTTATGTTCCTGTTAATTTTAGATAATATGGTTCCTAATAGAACATAAATCAAATCAAGTCCAAGTAAAGGAACAAGTGAAGCAGCTAGGCTACATCCACCACTCTATGAGCTTGCTTTACAAGCGTTATCTTAATCAGGAACAGAATATGATGAACATGGGGAGGAGGAATATTTCAAAAGAGATGATGCAGATGCTAATAGCCCTTTCTGAAGAGCTAGTCAAAGCCTTTAGCATTAATAGTTATCTCGTGAGAATGCAGTGTGATGGTGCCGCACATTTAACCGGTGATTTCGTGATTAAGTCAGCCATGGGAAAATCTTTCGACGCCTTCAGAAAAATACTTCGAGAACAAAAATTGGATGCTTATTTCAAGGACAGTTGCTTTGGAAAATATCTTGATTTACCGGAGGACAACAATGCTCGTTTCCAAATAAAAATGGTATATGAACTTCTCAAGCGTAGGTTTATGTATGAAAATAAAGATAAGATGAATGAGGTGTGGATAAATTACTGTGGCATGCCTTTTTGTTTTGGTTGGAAGGAGTTTGTCATAGTTACTGGACTAAAATGTTATCTTCCTTCTCAAGTTATACCTATTCAAACCCAAAAAAAAAATACCCCGCACACCCAAAAACGGCAAAGGCAAGTCATGTGATCATGATGACCTGGTGTCCATTGTTGGTCCAAGCTTCAAAAACAAAAATTTGATAGAAGCATTGAAAGGTAAAGGACTTTCAAAGAAGCACAAGCAGTCATTGTGCTTGGTTTGGTTTGTACATAATATTCTTTGGGCGAGCGACATTAACAACAACATAAGCCTCGGTTTAATAAAGCTCTCCGAGGATCTTGAGGCATTTAACAGCTATCCATGGGGGTATGAAAACTTCAAAATGACTGTCAAATATTTGTTGACTCCGTTAGCGTCAAAGACAGTTAACTTATATGGCTTCCCATGGGCTTTCATGGTAAATGTTTCTTTCTTCTATTATGATATCATTCATTTTTTTTGCTCAATAATGATTTTGATTTATTGGTGTTATTTTATAGGCTTGGGTGTTTGAAGCATTCCTTAGTTGAGACAACAAGTGAACTACCAGGAAGGAGTTTCTTATCTAAGAATCTTGAGATGGTTGTTGGCCAAAACTCATAAAAATACAAAATTTTTTGATCTCTTCAACCCCCCGAAGGATGCAATAAGTATAATTATAATTAATTTTTTCTTTTAATTAATGTTTTTTTGGAATGATCTAATCATCATTCTAATATATGTAATGATTTATGCTAGAATGTGCATCCGTCGCTAGTTCTGACTAATCGGAGTTGAAGATGCCATTTTTTCTTACTTTACGGTCTGTGTAAATTTTATCGGGCCCTAAGGTCATTGGCAGAATAAAAATAAAATTGTTTGGAGCAACAACCATTACAAGAAAACCAATTTTGGAGGGTGGGCTTGATGTTTTTTATGGAGCTGTTGGTGGTGGTAGTGGTGCTGCTGTTGGTGCTAATGATACTCCTCTTACAGTATTTAAAGCAAACCATTATGAGTATGATCATACTGTTTATACAGATTTTCCCTTTCTCAGCGAATGTTCTACATGCAAATGTCAAGACTGCAGGGCAAAACATGATGTAGTAATTAATGCTATTAATGCATTAACTGCTTCTATAAAGGAATTGACATCTAAGAGGGGTCTCATTCCATCAAAGAGGATTTTATTTTCTTTTGCTCCATTAGAGATTAGAGCTAAGAGGAGAAGGAAAGTGATTTCCAGGGCATTATCAGGCATCCAAAAAAGAGAAATTATAACTCCTCTATTTGCATATTGCACTGAGCAACGTACAATGTCTAAAGGAGAGCAGCACGAGCTAAAGAAGGTAAATATATTATGTCTTCCAACTGACAAAACAAACAGACACATACCCGTTTCAACAGATGACACATCTGCTAAAAATTATCAAATAAATATATACATCTGTTGCAACAGTTGACTAACCTGTTGCACCAGATACTTTATCTGGTACAACATATGTCTCGTCTATTTTAGCAAATCAAACAGCTCTTTGTACAACTTTTATTTGTACCAACAAATGACCTATCTGCTGCAACAAATGATTCATATGTTGCAACGGATGATTCATCCTTTGGAGATTATCACACCAGGGTATTCCTCATGTAGAAATTTATCCCAACAGTTGATTCATTGTTGCAACAGAAATATAATATGTTTGGGATAATTTAAAATGGGAGGAAGACCTGTTTGATTTGTCAGAAGAGATGAGTTATCTTTTTCTGTTTTGTTATATCTCCGTGATTAGCATTGACCAATTCTGGCTATCCAGGTGGATGTAGAAGCTGCTACTGCTAAATAGCATTGACAATATGCTACTCTTTTTATGGAAATACAGAGAACAAAAAGCGCGAAAATCGTATGCAAGCGACAATAAAGATCAACAGCGAGCAAAGCTAAATTCCATAGCACCGGATGAAGAACAACTTGTCCATACTGAGTAGATCTTTATAGCTTGAGCCTGTCAAAGCAATCCTTGGCAGTATACTTCAATTGTTGTTGATGTATTTGTTGAGATCTGTACCCATAATAATTTTTTTACATTTCATTTATTTTTTGACTTATTTCAGCTAATTTATGAAGGCTTTGATTTATTTTATTTTGTCTACGAATTTTATTTATTCCTTAGATTTGAACTTATTAATTGAAAAGAAATACTAGATTCAAATATTACAACAGATAATGTATCTGTTGCAACAGACGACACATCTATTAGAAAATTCGAACAGATTTAGACATATGTTGCAATAGTTAGGTGATCTGTTGGAATTTATCAAATAGGTCTTCCCACTGTTGCAACAGATGGACTTTAGATAAAAACATCAAGATAATGCAACAGATGACACATTTATTGAAAAAATAACAGATTTAGACATATGTTGCAACAGATGGACTTTATCTATTACAACAGACGACACATCTATTAGAATAATCGAACAGATTTATACATATGTTGCAACAGGTAGGTTATCTCTTGGAATTTATCAAACAGGTCTTCTCACTGTTGCAACAGATGGACTTTAGATAAAAACATCGAGATAATACAACAGATGACCAACCTATTGCAATAGATAAACTATATGTCAGAACAGGTAGGATAACTATTACAGCGGATGGAGAATCTGTTGCATTATAAAAATTCAACTTTTATTGGACATAAAAAATTTTCATTACGTGTAAAAAGGTTAAAGTGAATTGAAATAAAAAAGGCACAATCCATTGACGGTGTTCAGTTCAAACACCTAAAATAAAATAGGTATCAAGTAGACATATTCATTTTAAACACGTAAAATAAAATAGGCATCAAATGTGTTAGTGTCAGTCCTGGCACATTTCACTGACTTGCCGTCACTTGGCCCCCAACGGTCATTTTTTTCCCCCATTGTCTTATATATTCATCTTCCTCCTAAAATTTAACCCTAAATTCCAAAATCTTCTTCTTGACCGTCATCTTTTTTTATCTATCCAAAATTTTCAAATTATTACTTTTATTTTTTCCAACTGACCTTGACAATGTCGAGCGCATCTTCTACTATTTTTTGTGATAAAGATTTTTGATATTGTAAGTGCGATCATGAAGCTCTGTTAAAGACTTCTTAGACTCAACAAAATTCGGGTCGTAGGTTTTTTACTTGTAAGATTTCAAAGGTAATATTTTTTTTATTTATTTAATTAATTGATTAATTATTGACTTGTAATTATTTTGTAATTATGTTCTTTTTTTTTATATAGAAAATGGGTGGATGCGATTACTTTGATTGGTATGAAGAACGATAGCCTTCACAAGCAAATCGTGTAATCTGGGGTTTGTTAAACAAAGTCAAGGCTTATGAAGAGAAACAAAATCGAGCAAGAAGATACTACATTATTGTCGTTATTTCTACTGGTTTGGTGTTGTTGGGCACATGGATATTGAAGCCTAATTGCTGAAATTTTCATGGTGGTGTGTGTATTTTCTATTGGTTTACTGTCGACGAGCACATGGATATTCAAGCGTAACTGTTGGAAAATATTAAAAAGATTTATGCATATGTTGTAAAATTTAGGTCATCTGTGGAAATTATTAAACAGGACTTCCCACTGTTGCAACAGATTAGACTTAGATTATTAGATTATTCATAGAAATAACATTGGCGTAATGCAACAGATGACCAACCTATTGCAATAGATAAACTATATGCTAGAACGGATTAAAGATATTTTACAACAGATTGACAATCTAATCTATTGCATTATAAAAAACTCAACTTTCATCAGAAAAAAATTATTGCCACTACATGTACATGTAATAAAGTGAAGGGTGACTTGAAACTAAAAATTTCTATTTTACAGGCTCTTCTATATACACAGGCTTCAAGGGTCCAGTTAGTACCCCATAATCCCACTCCTCTTGTAGGTTTGCCACAATGTTTTCGCATATAAAAGTCATTGGCTCGGTCATTTCTGTGTCGGTCAGCAAATATTCGATGTGTGCAAGAGCGTGTGAGCCGCTCGCATTAGCGGCATCATCTTTTGGAAGGATCATTCCCCTATTTTGACCTTCAAAATCCCATGATTTCTTCATCAACACTTCCTTTAGAAAATGATTCATCAGTTTACTCTACCTCAACAAGATGGGCAACAGCACCATCAGTGGCTCCACGAGGAGAAAAAGATCAAAATCATCGATGAGAGGTATGTTGGAGTCATAAACATTGATCTTTCCCTCCTTGAGTAGTATCTCATAGCCTGATAATGTATGTTGTTCATGCTAATGACTGCAAAAATCCTTTTTGCCTCGGTCCAGCTCTTGCCGTGTGGATTTGGCCTATTCCCTCTAACATATCTTAACGTTTCTGCTTCATCCAAGATCAATGTAGGAACTAGGAAAACAAGTCCCATGCCAAAGGCAGACACCTCTCCATTGAGTTAATCGTACCTATCCTTGAGCTTAAGTCGAGGTCCATTATCCTATCGACAGCGTCATAAGCTTCCCGATACGTTAATTGCCATTTCTTCATGAGGAAGAGAATTATGTCAACATGCTGTGAGATAAGAAATCAATTTTTAAATAAGTTAGTAATTGTAAAGATGCAACAGATGGTCCATCTGTTGCATAGGGTTCTCTGAATCAATAATCCAACGCAACTTATGCAACAGATGGATAACAAGTTGCAATAGAACCATAACCAGTTGCACCAATATACCCAAATGTTACAACAAATGTGAAATCTATTGCGTAGATTCTTATTTATGGGGTATATTAGAAGGGCTATGTTAGGAAAAGTAAACTTGCCTTTTCCTCATACGGCATACGCATATCAGTCATAGTCTGGAAGTCTTGGGGGGGGGGGGGGGAGAGGCTTGGGGTAATCAGGTGCGCTTGGATTGGCATTCTTAGCCTATTGTAGATCCCTCTTCTCTTTGGCACCAAGTTTCACATATATTTCCACCTTCTTGACTGGCCCCAGAACTTTAACAGCTTTTGGAGAGGGAGGAATTATAATTTCTTTTGATTTTCTGTAACACCCCGTACTTAATTACGTGCATTAGTCATTGTTATATGTGTTGGGGTATATGTATTGATCCTAAGTTAGGTATATATGAGTTTAAGTATGAGTATTGATTATTTTGAGATGGTTTCAAGTGTATAGTTTGATTATAGGTGTATAGGAATCGACTTTATTTATATCGGAATTTTCCCGTCGATGGTTCCATACGAAGGTTATTGAATAATCTTTCCAACGATATAAAGATTTCCAAAAACGGATAAGTTTCGGATATAAGCGAGCTCGTTCGAAACTTTAAAACGGTGGCCGGGATGTGAACAGTAAAATGTGCAGGAAACTACTGTGGCCTGCCAGTTTTTTGGGTCAACTTTGAACGATCATAACTCCCTCAATATAATGAACTGGTTGAGCTACCATATATCAAAAGAAAGATCTTTGAGCCTTCTTTCCAATGAAATTGGTTTCATCCAAATCCAACATCTGAGTAAGGAGTTATACTCGTTTTACTTCAGCCTCTCAAAACAGATTTTTAGGGTCAACTTCAAATGATCATAACTACTTGTACAGGACGAACTGGGTGGATTAATTTATATTAAATGAAAGACCTTTGAATTATATTTCTAACGATACCAATTTCACCCAAATCCGATATCGGAGCAAAGAGTTATGGCCGATTTACTTTAGCCTATCAAAACAGTCCACCATGGACAGATTCGGATTTACTTAATTTTTTAAGGGCAATATGGTCATTTTCCATCACCTCATGGACGAAAATTGGTCATTATATACATATACTTAGCCTTATATCCACCATTTATCATCCAAATCATTGAAGAATAAGAAACCCTAGCCTAAGTTCAACTCCAATTATCTTGTGATTCAACCGTAGAAAATCCAAATTGATTCCGTAGTTGTGTTCACCGTCTCAAGGGCTTCGAGAAGCACCCCTTATTTGTGCCAACAGGACTTTGAAATCAAAAGGGCCATTTTTTTTGGTAAGGATGTAAATTATGTTGGTGTTATTTATATGGATATGTATATATATATATATATATGCATGTGAGCATAAGAAGTATGTTATTTGATTGTTGTTGAAAGATGATTGGAAATGATGTTGGATTATTCTTGTGCATGGTTGGATTATGTTAAATTGTGAAGGACTTTGGGGTGATGATGTGGTATTGATGATGTGGTATTGAGATGATGATTATATACATATACACACATAAACCTATTGTTCAAGTTGGTTTTTGGAATGTTTTGCAAATATTGGTAGTATGGAATTATGGAAGAGAATTGTGGTGTTGGGTTGCTAATACTAGATGCCAAACATTTCATTGTAGATAAGTGATTTGTAAAGGCGGGAAGTTGTGTTGAATTGGTAGCTGAATCTACAACGAGGTATGTAAAGCATACTCTAACAATGTTCTTTGGCATGAAAACACCAATGTTCCATCAAGTAAGATTCCGAGGTTGTCCAAAAAACATGTATTGTTCTACGTTACCAACGAAGTTGTTTCCATCCTATAAAGTGTCAAAATGTTCATTGATATACCAAAAGGCTCTTATTTCATTGTTGTGATATTGATGATTCTGAAACATATTGTTGATGTACCAATGAGTCCTTATTACATCGTTATTGTATAGAAGGTCTATTACTTGGTTCCTATTGATGTATCATTGTTTCAAGGTATCAAAAATGTGGTGACGACCGAAATAACAATCTCAAAGATTAATTGAACTAAGTGATGAAAGTTCTCTCTTATCGGGTGGTATCCCAGGGGCATAAGCCTAGCATGGGTCGATCCCTATTTCATGTGTTTATGGGTGGTATCCCAGGGGCATAAGCCTAGCATGGGTCGATCCCAGTTGATATGTACTGGAGGCATCCTAATGGTCACAGTACAGTACAGTAATGATTACAAAGACGATAAGAACGAAGGTAAAGTGATTGAATAAGTACAATGTACAGGTTGTCACAAGTTCTAGTAAGTGTGGTCCACTCCTATTACTACTTATTCACTTGTTTCTGATTTCTATTGAGCTCCTATATCATATGTGATTATTTACAGCTTTACATACTCAGTACATATTTCGTACTGACGTCCCTCACGGGGGACCTGCATTTCATGCTGCAGGCACAGGTACCTCAACTCATACACCGCACAAGTAGGAGCCAGGTCATACAGCTATTGTTGGTGAGCTCCAGTTTGCTTCGGAGCTTTCCGAGTCGGTTCCTTATGTTTTGTTATTGTACATGAGTCACGTGTGGGCGGGGGTTTGTCCCGACCCTAGTTATGTCATGTATATCCTAGAGGCTTTGTAGACATAAGGAAGGGTAAAGTCATGGAAGTTTATATAGTAACGTTATATTTGTATATGTGGTGGCCCCGACGGCCAAGTATTATATATATATATTTGTGCGTGTTGTGCTGATACAGGTAATTAGACCTTTCTATATGCAACGAAGTGCTGTCCAATTTTTTTTGGTGACATGTAAGTGAAAGTACAGGTATTTGAACGGGTTCTCCCGGGCCTTCTCGGCTTCGGGTGCCAGTCCGGCCCGATGGGATTTTGGGGCGTGACATTTTCGAGCGAAGAGTACATCTCTAATTACTCTTTTCTTTCTCCTAACTAATGTTGTAGGAGTGTGTGGCTCCCTCACCTTCTTGGATAATATGACACATCTCCTGGATTTGAATTCCTCAATAGCTTTAGAGATAGCCTCTACTTTTTTAAAGAGTTTATCCTGTCTATCCTTGTACTCATCGTATTTGCAACAAGAACACGAGGGTGAAGATAGGTGAGAGGGACCTGTGTAAGGGTGAAAAGGGGTGTTTTCAAACATATTTATTCTTTCTTGAGCATTAACATGCTCATCATCACGAGTGGTAGCAGCATCAGCATGTCTGCCACCAACACCAACAACTTCACCAGAAAAAGTACCCGAATCTGCCCTAGTAAAAGGTTGGTCATGAAGAGCCTCAACATTAGGCTGACCTTGCCTAACTGCTCTTCTTATGACTGTTGCTCCATTCAATTCCTTCTTTATTAACTCCACCGTTGGGTCTGCAATAGTATCAACATGACCTAGAGTAATATAAGAAGTCATCACCGACTCCTCCTCAGTAGGCACGATCCATGGATGCACAACCTATAAAAAAGAAAAAAAAGACAGATATATTTAAATCATATAATATAATAATTTTCACAGTTGGGCTACATTTAAAAAAAAAGAACCATCTGTTGCATAGTTTGTAGTATATGGTTAAAATCTATTTGAGTTTGGTTCAGAGAAACAGAGCAACACATGGATAATCTAATGCAAAATATCAATCATCTATTGCAATAGCTGCACAAGACGGGTAATCTATTATACAATAGATGATCTGTACGTCACAACAGGTGAACGATATGTTATCAGATTAAACATCTGTTGCATAATTTGTAGTAGATGGTTAATCTTTTAGGAGTCGGCTTTAGAGAAGCAAAGCCACAGATGGGTAATCTGATGCAAGATATACCTTGTCACAACAAATATCCCACCTGGTGCATCAGATATAACATCTCATGCACCAGATATAACATCTGTTCAATATCTTTCTTATCTTTGAGTAGAATTATTTTACTTAAATAAGACATACTGCATCATTCGAAGGGTTAAAGAGATCAACCTTCTTAACATTGGTGTTGATCTTTGCATCCAACCACCTAAACATCCTTGGATGAGAAACCTCATTCGGGTAATCCATTAACTGCTTTCGGAGGGGAGGAATGGCTTCAAATGCCCAAGCCTAAAAAGTGTAAACAAGAAGCAAGCAAAAAAAATCATAATAACTATATTCAATATAAATTAATGGATGAGTAAAATTAAGGATCAATTTTACCATGAAAGCCCAAGGAAATCCGTATAATGTGGTCGTCCTTGAGGATAGCTTTGTCAGTAAATATTGGACAGTCAAGTAGAAGCTGTCATATCCCCAGGGATAATTGTTGAATTTATCCAAATCCTCAGCACGTGCCAACAAATTATTTTCTATGACCTTGTTGACATCTCTTGCTAATATAACCGAATGGAAAAACCAAACTAAGCACAATTGGTCCCTGTACTGCTCTGGTATGGTTTTATCCTCGAGATCTGTCAACAAATCTGATGCTTTGTAGCCATGTCGAGCAATGTCAATTAACCCATCTATTTTTTTCTTGTATTTTCTTGCCTTGGATCTTTTACGGGGTGATGGTCCTTCTGGATGATGGCATATCAGGCCCGTCACTATGGCAAACTCTTGCAAGCCAAAACAAACAGGCATGCGACAGTAGTTGATCCATATTTCATCCATCTTCTTTTTGCCCCTCTTTCGGATCTAAGTCTTGGGATCTTTCATGGAGCTTTACGATCTGAATTTGACACGCGATTTTGTGGGGTATTACAGAAGATCTTCTTAAAAAGTCTGCCTATGTTTTTGTTCTTCATAATTTTCATAAAATGTTCGTAATTTTTCCCCATCGGACATTTAAGTACAATTTGACCAGTTAGTTATTTTCCTTCTGGGCCATTTATCGGCATCGCAACTTCAAACCTGTCAATACTAAAAGTTTTGACAGGATCATGCTGGGATGTCGATATTAACTCATGCCCCGTCGGTGATCGATTATCATCATGTTGATGATCATACTCTTTCTCTTTTTGACTCTTCAATTCCTCCTCTTTCTCACTTTCATTTTCTTCATCACCATCTACGGACCCTTGTCCACCTCCCTCAATGTTGTTTTCATATCTCTCTTCAGCTTCACTTTTCCCTTACTGAGATTGTTCAGGAAGCTCCTTCGAATCCCTCTATACTGTAGCCTTTTTTTTGAGTGGTCAGACGTTGATCCACTTTCACTTTCTTTTCCTTTGAGAGACATGTTTTACCTACAGATAAAGAAAAATAAAAATTACATTACAGTTGATGTATGCATAGATTTTAAAAAATACATTAAAAACACCACGAATACTGACACACCAACAGCCACCACCACAAACGCCACCAACCAAATGCCAACATACAAACAAACATCATGAATACCAACACCACCACAAACACCACCAACCAATGCCACCACCGGTGCCACCACGATGACCACAAACACCACCACCACCACCACCACCATCAATACCATCTAACTATACCACGACATTCAACGGAACACTGCAACAGAAACTAGGGATTTCTCAAGTTCTTCCTACGATTTTACCATGAAAACTCAAAATTGTAAACCCATTCTCGAAGATAATACAAGTAAAAGTTTTATTTTTCATCATTAACTTAAAAGCCCTTATTTTTTAGAAAAAAAATAAACATAGAGCTCTTCTCAAACTTTGTTGCCTATGAAGACAAAGAAAACGACTGCTACAAGCAAGAATGATGTCGAAAATAACACCTATATGGTCGAAAATGAGAAGAAAAACAATCTGTTGTGGAGGTTTGAGCAAATTTGTTGAGTAGTTGTTGTTTGTACTGTATTATTGAGTGAGAATGAGAGAGAAAGAGCCAGACCTCAAGATTTAAAATGATGAAATATTTTGTATGGGTTGATTTGTATTTTGGAAAAGAATGACAAGTAGTTTTAAAAATGTTAATTTGGTCCGAAATGATCTTAATTATTTTTAAAATCATAAAATATATGTGTAATTTTTAAAATCATATAAAAACAATTGAAGTTGTAGTTGACCGAGTACTCTAGGAGCTGACTCTGTGAAAACTCACCCCTGGTCCTAGATTAATCAATTTAGGAGTCTAACATATGAACTCAATTGAAATTATAAAAAATAAATGTTCAATATGTTGCGTCAGATTTCTCATATGTTGTAAATTATCAATCAGATTAGGTAACAACAGATTACGAATCTGATGTAAATTATCAAATAAATTAAGTCATCTGTTGCGATAGATTATCCATCTGTTGTAAATTATCAAATGGATTATCATATTTCGCAACAGATTACCCATATGTTATAAATTATCAAATAGGTGTTGTCATCTGTTGTGGCTGACCCTATGAGAACTCACTCCTAGTCCTAGATTAATCAATAGTTTACCCTATGAGAACTCACCCCTAGCCCCAGATTATTCAATAAAGGTATTAGTACCTTAGTCATAGATTAATCAATTAAGGTATTAGTCTAACATATGAGGTAGTAAGAATCGGTTCGGCTCAGAGTGATCGATCACCGACTCTGGTCGGGAGGAATGCAGTACCGTTTCATCATACAATTGACAAAATACTCAATTGAAGTTGTAGTTGACCTATGAGAACTCATATTCAATTAAGGTATTAGTCTAACATATGAACTCAATTGAATTATATATAAATAAATGTT
Source organism: Capsicum annuum (assembly GCF_002878395.1). Taxonomy (NCBI): domain Eukaryota; kingdom Viridiplantae; phylum Streptophyta; class Magnoliopsida; order Solanales; family Solanaceae; genus Capsicum; species Capsicum annuum. The sequence continues at coordinate 17,155,477 of NC_061122.1, read as the reverse complement.
CAACCTATTGCAACAGATGTCTTTACTATTGGATCAAATAGATTATGTAATCTGTTGCAACATATTACACATCTGTTATAAACTATCATACAAATTAAGCCATTTGTTACGACAGATCATGAATCTGTTATAAACTATCAAACAGATTAAGTCATCTGTTGCAACAGATTACCCATCTGTTGTAAATTATCAAATAGGTGCTGTCATCTATTATAGCTGACATTATGAGAATTCACCCCTAGTCCTAGATCAATCAATTAAGGTATTAGTCTAACAAATGAGGTAGTAATAATCGATTTGACTCAGAGTGATCGATCGTTGACTCTGGTCAAGAGGAATGCAGTACCGTCTCATCATGCAATTAACAAAAGACTCAATTGAAGTTGTAGTTGATCCTATATTAAATTAGGGTATTAGTACCCTAGTCCTAGATTAATCAATTAAGGTATTAGTCTAACATATAAAGTAGTAAGAATTGGTTTGACTCAGAGTTATCGATCGACGACTCTAGTCGGGAGGAACGCAGTACCGTCTCATCATGAAATTGCCAAAAGACTCAATTAAAGTTGTAGTTGACCTTATGAGAACTCACCCCTAGTCCTAGATTATTCAATCAAAGTATTAGTACCCTAGTCCTAGATTAATCAATTAAGGTATTAGTCTAACATATGAGGTAGTAAGAATCGGCTCGGCTCAGAGTGAACGATCAACTACTCTGGTCGGAGGAACGCAGCACTGTCTCATCATGAAATTTCCAAAAGACTCAATTAAAGTTGTATTTGACCCTATGAGAACTCACATTCAGTTAAGGTTTTAGTCTAACATCAACTGAAATTATATATAAACAAATGCTCAACATGTTACAACATATGTCTTTTCTGTTGGATCAAATGAAATAGATTAGGTAATATGTTGCAGCATATTATGCATTTGTTGTAAACTATCAAACAGATTACGTCATTTGTTGTGACAGATCACGAATCTGTTGTAAACTATCAAACAGATTAAGTCATCTGTTGCACTTAAATATTTTTTGATCCTTTTTTTATAAAGCAATTTAGGTATTTCCTGTCCGAGATAAAATAGTTAAAATACTAAGGCGGTAAAAAATATTACTCGATACAACTTTGATAACTCAAAAATCTCCTGAGTGAGTAGTCTTATCTGGTTTTTTCAATGGCACCGTCTCCTCGAGCCCCTCAAAAGTTATTAATGAATATTTAAAAACCCCTATATCTAGAACTCTCTCTCCTTCATCCATAAAGTAGTCTAGACTAGACTCAACTCATAATTCTTCTTTATTCTTTATTCTCAATTATCTTTCTTGTTTCCTTTTTTCCTCTCTTCTTTCGGATAGGGATCCTTTGGGATCTCAACCAATCAATATCTTTTCTTGACTGAACTGGATGTTCTGATCCGTTTACTTTTTTGACATTGCAGGTATGGTTCAAAGTTGCTCTTTTCATATCGTCTTCTTCTTTGTATGTCATTTAAATTAGTTATTTACATCTGTTGCTATCAATGATTTACCCATTACAGTTTGGTACTTATTGAGAAAATTGAAGGAAAGGTGACTTTTAAGTTTTGAATGAACGAACCATTATTTTTATTAAAATATGCAAAAAAATTCATCTGTTGGGAGAACTTAAAAAGCCTTGTTATCAGTATAATTTTGTTTATGTCTTTTGTTTGGTACTTTGGTGGTGCTGTTGTTGGGGGTGGTGGTTGTGTTGGAACATGTGATTATAGTGTTGTGGATGGTGTTGAAACATATGGTGTTGTTTTGTTTATTTTTTTGTTGTTGATGTTGTTGTTGGTGGTGTTGCAACAGTTTTCTCAACTGTTCAACTGATGAATCAACTGTTGGAATAGACGGAGCAACTTTTTGAAGAAATCAAACCAGTAGCAAGGCTGGTTTGATTTATTCCAACAGATGGCCCATCTGTTGCAACATGTCATCCATCCTTTGCAAACGATACCTCATCGGTTGAACAGATGGGTAATCTGTTGCATCATATTGGTCATCTGTTGATTCACTCAACTTTGTGTTGCCCTTTTGTAATGTTCTTTTTGTTCTTCTCTTGTTTGACATCAAATATATTTCTCTTATTTGCAGACAAAAGGAAGTGAAATTGGATCTACTTTTGCTTGGCCAGCATTAAAGGCTAGAGTAAAGATGGGTTCGGAGGAATAAGCTGCTTGCAGATGGAACTACTTCATATGTGGGAGGTATGTATTACTGATCAACCTATCATGAAAACACACATCCAGTACAATGATTTTGTGAATGTTTGTTCTTTACCTATTAGGCATTAATTCTTCAAACAAAATATGGAAATTTATAGTTAAGATTGTTAGGTTCGAACTGGCAAGGCTGAGGGACCAAGACGGTGGTGTCGATATCCCGTTACAATTTAATGATGGTTTATGCTCATGTTTTTGTGTCAAGCTTAGGGAAGGGTTCAAGTTTTTAGCAGCAGTGTAAATATCCAATAGTGATTGGACCGATTTTAATGGCACAATGGACTTCTTGAAAGGCCTCCGAAGCCTCGCAATGCAGCAAACAATGATAGAACCAATAGAAATTTTCCTGGTCTAAATTTATATGGATGGGTTGTTGGAGGAGACTATTATACAACAGAAGGTGTTTGGGAGAAAACCTTTGTGGGAAGAAGAAGGTTGAGAAGGCCATATATCATCTTAGTACTTGTTTAAGAGGATAAACAGGGTAGGAAGGAAAGTGTAACGAAATTAGATTATGAAATTTACATAAAAAATGAAAACTGGATAAGATGCGAATGTGAAAGTGTATCCAAAAATGAAAATCCATCAGTCGTTGAAGAAAAAGAAGAATGGTCAAGAGGAATTGACCCTGTGTATCCTCTTAAACAAGTACTAAGATGATATATGGCCTTCTCAACCTCCCTCTTCCCGCATAGGTTTTCTCCCAAACACCTTCTGCTGTATAATAGTCTCCTCCACCAATCCATCCATATAAATTTGGACCAAGGAAATTTCTATTGGTTCTATCGTTGTTCGCTGCATTGCGAGGCTTCAGAGGCCTTTCAAGAAGTCCATTGTGTCATTAAAACCAGTCCAATCACTATTGGATATTTACACTGCCGCCAAAATTTTAAACCCTTCCCCAAACTTGACACAAAAACATGTGCATGAATTATGTCATTAAATTGTAATGGGGTATCGACACCCCATCTTAGAACCCTTCGGCCTTATCAGTTCGCACCTATCAAACTAAACTGTACAATTCAGGATCTTGTTTGAAGGATCAGTGTCTAATCATGGGTAAAAAACTGCATTCACAAAATCATTGCACTTTATGTGTCTTCACGGTAGCCTGATCAATAATATACATAACTCGCATGCATGAAAATAGGATCCATTGCACGCATCTTATTCTTCCTACCCCATCAGGACATGTTAGTGTTATTTATTTATCTGCACGAATGTGATGACTATTAAAATGGAGGTGTGAAGAGTCGTGACTTTTTATCTTAACATATTCAAAACAGTTGATGAATCGAAATCTCGATCTGTTCCAACTAACGAATCAGCTGTTAAAAGAAATCAAAATATCTCCTCCAAACATATGGTCCATCTGTCGCAACAGATAATTTATATGTTGTAACAGATGGTAAATCTGTTGCGATAGACCTGACTTTTTTTTAATTAATCTGCACGCATGTGATTACTTCTTTCTAAATATGTTTGTTTCAATTTAGTTTTCCTATTTATAAAATCAAGAGAATTTTATTTTATTCTTTCAAGATTACCCCTATTATTAAATGACTATATAAAGTATATTATTCACATTCATACTTTCTAATCATAATTAATAAGGTCAATTTGGTAAAAAAAATCACCTAATTTATATTTTTATTAATTGGTGTGCCAAGCCCATGGGGCCCAACTAATACGTAACGGAGGGACTATTAAAAAGAGCTGAAGACTTTTTATCTCACACATTCAAAATAGCTAATCAATCAAATACTCCATCTGTTGAAACTGAAACTAATGAATCAGCTGTCAGAAGATATCAAAACATCTCCTCCAACTTATACATACTGTCCATCTATTGTAACAGATAATACATAAGTTGCATCAGATGTCTTATTTGTTGCATATACAAACCATCTATTGCAACAGATGGTAAATCTATTTTGATAGCTGTCTATTGCACATTCAATCCGTCCATCTGTTGCAACAGATGCTAAATCTGTTAAAAATATTGGACGATCTGTTGCAACAACTCAATAATAATGGCTTTTATCGAGTCCCAAACCGCCATGAAAAGGTAAGACGTAATTAGTGTAAAAGAAAAAGTTGCGACTTTTCACATAAAATAAAATGCTACCAGTTTGAATGTAATTAATACAACGGAGCTGAACAGTCTTACCTTTTGGCCTGACACGTCTAGATTATATTATAGGTCCCTCAATCTTCATTCAACTCTATTTATTTTTTGTATTTTTTCCTTTCATGTGACATCTTTAACCACACCTCTTCAAATAGCATATTCCTTTCTCATTGAGGTAAGTTTTTTTCTGGCGTAAATTTACTAGTTGATCATATATTTTTATTTATATTTATCAATTCATGCGTGTTCTAGATATGGCTGATCCTTTTTCGGACATTGCTATTCTACGCGACACAGTGCGGAAAGTTCAAAGGCAGGTTAATACCTGCAGAGCGAGTTGGTCGTTGTGAGAGTGACAATGTTCAGAAAGATGCAGAGGCTGATGAGAGCCCTGTTGCTACGAGTTGATTGGCCGGCTGTCATTAATGATGATGATGATAATAATAATTAGAATGTGTTTTTTCTTTTAGCGTATGTATTTTAATTTTTCTATATTAGATCTATACCTAATGTATTTTATTTTTCATTTAATGAAAAATTTACTTTTAGTCAGACTTTGGCGTTTTAATTCCTATTCAATTTTCATTCTGTTTTCTTCTAATCTAATACATGTTAACATGTCGACGATTAGAGGCAATGTTGAATCCAGTAGCACTAGCAATTTTGGCTTTTGAGTTCTTTCAACAGTTGGAACTGATTGGTCATCTGTTGGGTTTCAACAGATTATCCATCTATTGGGTTTTAACAGATTATCCATCTGTTGGGTTTCAACAGATTATCCATCTGTTTCGACAGATTTTCATCTGTTGGAGGAAAGTATTCCAATTGTTTGTGCAACTGTTGAGAATAATTGTGGTCTGCTGTATTATTTAAGTTCATGTTTTGCCTCATTTTATTGATGCACAAGTTATTTAAAAAAAAGACATTTTATATATAATAAATGATAACATTAGGTTCACAGCAATGAGTTAAATATATAAAAGTCCACAACAAACAAACAAACAAACAACAACACAAGTTTCTGCAATTACAACGATCATGGTGGATTATGATTCGGGCATGTAGTTCTTTTGTGGCAAGCTCACTTACATATAGAGCACTTATTTCTTCTTGATGAAAATGATTCTCCAACTCCACGCCTCCTTTTATATGGTTTTCTTTCCGGTTTGATAGTACTCGGGTCAATATATGGAGGAGCTATTAATCTCCCTATAAGCTCTACTGGAACAACCCAAGATTCTTCAGGAGGCACCGAAATAATATGCCCACTATATGTCATTTCATATTTTTCCACCGTATAATATTGAGAGGAGTGCTCGTAAACTTTAGATCCGTATTTATGGCCGTATTGAGCTCGAAGGGCTTCTATAGCATGTGTACAAGGTATTTTGTCCAAGTCAAAAACTCTACACGTACAAGATCTTGTTTGAAGATCGACCGTGGCAGCATCACCATGATCGGTGATACGGAATTTGTAATCTGCTATTTTATGAGAGAATAACCTATTCCCCAAACTGATGTTCGTTGATATTTTTTTTTCAGTTTCGAGAACAAATCGGGTTCTTTTTTCTGAGCACTTGAACTGCACACGCCTTTCGTTAAAAAAATTGCTATATTTCTCGCTTATTTTTTCAAACATAGCTTTGATGGAAAATTCTTTTTCATCGCCAAACAATGAATTCACCGATTCAGCTATGTTTGATGTCATAATATTGTACCTATAGAAAAGAATCACTCAATACGACATCAAACTAAACTTGTAAATCAAACAAGACATTAAATTCATAAGAATGTACCTATTTGCTGGACAAAATGTCCGGCTCCATCTCTCAAAATCGACACGTACAAGAAATTCTGCTACCTTGGGATTCACATCCGCTATTTGATAGAAATGGTCTAAAAAATCCTCTCTACTATATGCTTTAGCTGCTCTATAAAAAAGGGTGACGACCCTTTCGTTGTGATAGTTGTTTCGAGTGTTCTCTCCAAGATGCCTGATGCAACAACCAAAGTAAGCTGAAGTGAATAAAAGTGAACCCATCTTTGGAATACTTGGATTCCTATCCGATACAAAACACAACTCTTCGATATCTTCTACGCAGCGTCGCAGTTGTTCAAAAAAAATCCATAAGAGGCAACACATTCCTTGTCCACTACACAAAAAGTGACAGGAAAGATGTGATTCTCCGCATCCTGCGCCACGCCCGCTAGCAGAACTCCATTATACCTGCTCCTCAAGAAGGTACCATCGACGGCTATGCCTTTTCTCAAATATTGAAAACCTTGAATCCAAGCACCATAGGATACAAAAAAGTACTTGAACCTTCTGTTTTCATCCAGATGCAATGCTGTCTTACTTCCGGGATTTATGGACTCAACTATGTAATGGTAAGCATCCAAGACTTCATACCCATGCTCGAGTGTCCCTCGAACCAGGTCCTTGGAAATCCCCATGGCCGTATATACCTTCCAATAACTGACCAGGATACCCAAATTCGTAAGGAGTTGATTGGCCATAAGCCTAGTTGAAGGGCCTTTGCCATCGGGAAAACTACTCCTAAAATATTCACCGAGGACCTTTGCCGTGGCGTGAGAATTTTGGCCCGAGATGTGCTCCGAACTACATGTGTGATGCTTTTTATGTTTATGAATGACGAATCTATCAGAACTTGCGTACTTCACCGCTTTCAACCACCACTTGCAGTTTGAATTAGCACATTTGAAGCAAAAGACACTCTCAAATTAATCTCCTTCTTTATTCTGAAATCTTTTTTCACGCAAGAAATAAACAAAGTGTTAGATAGTTCATTCTTGTCCTTGAATGACATTCCAATAAAAAATCCGGTCTCGTCGTCTTGAAGATTTCCAGATTATGCCGATTGAGAAGAACTGCACATCTTATTGTTCGCATCAACGGGCGTAGGTGTTTGATCATCATCTGGAATATTCCTGTCTAGATCATCCAACCTATCATCAAAGAAGTCTTCTTCTTCTTCTTCTAAGTTCTGGTTCTCATTCTCTCTCGTCTTTTTAACCATGTACACCCTTAACACCGGCCTGGTTGAATCACTTAGATAAGAACGCAACCGAACCTGATCGGTTATCTTGAAAGACAGTACCCTTTGATTTTCAAAGGAGCTGTGCATGTAGCTGATGGAGAATTCTTCTGGTTGACAATTCAGTCCACAAAAGATGATGATTAAGTTCACAAAATCATCATACGAAATATCACTTTGGACTGTCATAGCTATCATCTCTAGCATTTCACCCACCTTCCAACGCCATACATATCGATTGCTCTTCTCGACCCAATGACCATGACAATCCACCCCTATTGTTATTAATCCCTCCATTAGTGGTACCTAAATAAAGTCATTTGTTAAAAAAAGTTGATAGTGATTTCATAGTGCCGTGAATGAATCCCAACAGATGTGTTATCTATTGCAACAAGTAAGTGATAAGTCGCAACAGATTCTTACCTGTTGGGATTCATGTTACGGGTCTGAATATCTGTTGCAACAGATGAATCGCCTATTGAAATTGATGTTATAACTAAATCACCTTTGAAGCCGATTCCAACAAATGAGTGACAGTTGCAACAAATAATTAACCTGTTGCGACAGATAACTTACCTGATGCAATAGGTTATTAATCTATTGTAACCTATGTTGGAATCGTGTTCAGGTTCTGTTGCAACAGGTAACTAATCTGTTGCAACATATATGTCAAATGTTGCAATACATGAGCCATCTGTTTAAATATGAATCCAACATATAGTCTTCCTTTGAAATAGATGTCTCATCTGTCGCAACAGATGATTTATCTGTTTAAACAGATGGATTTTATGTTGGATTCATGATTGGGTTCTATCCATTATTGAAAAACAACAACACAATAGCAGTTACCCAGACGACAAATTCAACTAAAAATCATAATTTGACTTACCAACGTCTCCTATGAAGTAATGCCAAAGTGGAAAGTGATGTTAGAAACAAAATTTGACCTAAGAAATTGGTCAATTAGCAACAGTAACGGTAACAACAATAACAACAAATGGTCAACAAGAACAAGATAAGATGATACTGAAGTAGAAGCTGATGATAATGAAGCAAAAGATGATGAATGAAGCAGCAGCAACAATGAACAACAAAAATCGCTAAGAGAGAGAAATCAACAAAGGGTGAGAAGAGAGAGAAAGACGCTTTGTTTTCCCTTCGTTTTCCGTTATATAGGCTAACATTTGGATCAAAGTGTAAATTTAAAAATTTGTTGGTTATTTTCAAACTTTTCCAACTTTCTTAATCCATAATAAAGTTATTGTCACCTCCACCTAATAAGTAAGAGTTGTGTCACCTATATCTTATTTTAAAACTCTTTTGTCACCTATAGTCCAAACCCCCTAGAAACTTTATACAAATTGCTGTTGGATTTTACTGTTTATTTTTTAAAATTTAATATACTTAAAATTATGCATAATTGATATGCGATTATCCATATATATTATACATGAATTATACCTTTATCAATTATTTTGATTTAAAAGCTTAGATAAATGGTCGTTTAGATTAATTCTTCTAAATCTTTAATCATGGTGATTATCTCTTGACTAAAGAATTAGATATTTTTAGCAATATAATTAGTGGGGGGGTCCGGTACTCAATTAGAGTGGCAACTCAATTAAAAACATTATCTACACCATTTGCATTACTAGAAAAATAAAGAGTCTTTCTTGCAATTTGCTTAAAGTTAAAACTGTTTTTAAAATTCAATTCTGCAATCATAAATGTCCCAAAGTTTGTGGTTCTCACAAAGATCATTTAAAAGTTAGATTATTGTCATTTCTTAGACATGAGAACCAAATAAAGGTCATAGGCCCATCGGATTTTTTTTATTTTTTTTATTTTTTTAAAAAAGAGACCACCCTATTATTTCTATTTTTTTCTTTTGTTCAACAAGCTATATATAATATTGACATAATAAATACTTTAACACCATTAGAGTAATAAATAATATTGATTACTTGGCCAAGCATGCTATGTTTAGACTTAACTCGTTGTTGATCACGACATAAAAGATAAATTTTCTAATTATATTTTCTAATTTTCATGCTCGTTAATATAGAAGGGTTAACTACTTCGGAAGTGATATGTTTGTCTAAATATTTCACTAAATGAAATGAAAATATATATTCATTTCGTTTGTGTTTGGCCAAGATCACTTCGAGTATTTTAATGGTAGCACAAAATCTTAAATTAATTAAAATATTGATAATAAATGGTCTTTTTTATAAAAAGTTGTGATTATTTAGTCAAAATTACAACATCATCATTACATCAATCCCATAAAATATACTTCTTCGCTTCTAAATACTTTTTCCCTTCATTCATTTTTACTTGTAACTAATTTTTTAATTGAAATTCTACTTTTACTTATCATTTTTGACATATCAAGAAAAAACAACTTTCTTTTTCCATTTTACCTTTAATATTAATTATTTTTTCTTCAAATTAATTTCAAAACACAATGTAAACAACATTTAATGAGGGTACTATGATGAAATAATCATATTATTAATTATTTTTCTTAATAGGTGTGTCAAGTCAAAATGTGTCAAGTAAAACCGAAAGGAGGGAGTACTAAGTGGTTATTTAATTTTTTTTATTGAATTTCTAAATAAGTTAAAGTTTTAGATAATTACGAAGACATTAATGATATTTTTCAATCTTATCCTTCTTCAAATAAAAAGAGTTATACAAAATCAAAAAATTACTACTCCAAAGAGTTTTATTTTTCTGGGTATACTTACTCCTAAGAGTTACATCCTTTCAAGGTATTTATTAAAGATAAGTTAGTAAAAATATTTTTTATTTTCTAGGAATGAGTAGTTTCTTAAGTGGTGTGTCAATACTGAAAAAAAAGAGTCTTATTTAGGGACAGAGGGAGTACTCCCTAGCTTCGTCTAAATTTATGTGATACTTCTTTCTTTTTTAATTATTTTATAAGAAAGAAAAAAGGATGATACATTTTTATATGTAGTAACAATTTAAATTTGAATTATTCATTTTATTCTTAATAAGATAATTAATAGTTACAAATATTTATGACTCATTATTGACCACACATTTAAAAAGTTTTGATTTTCTTCTTAAATTTTATGTCCAATTAAATATTTTTTTACATAAATTGAGAAGGAAAGAATAAAATGTACTGGTAAAAGCAAATGCCAATAGTCTAGAAAATACAACTTAATGATTAATACTCTGATAGCTCAAAAATTTTAGTTTAATCGTTTTATAAATAGAAGGTCGTTTTAGGTAAAGTTTAGGCAAATGTTTCCTTCTTAAACTACCACCTAAATTTTCTCCTTAAATATGTTTAAAAGTCGTACAAATATAACCTTTGAAAACTTAGCCTTCGGGGTAAAGAACTCGACTTTAATATTTGGTTACAAGTTGCTAAACTTTTTACATACAAATAATATTTGATTGTGATTTGATGTTTTAATAATTTATAAAATATTAGATTGCAGTCGAATTTATTCTCATATAATTTTAGCTTACTTAAAAGTAATTTTTGTGATCATAATTTAAAAAGGGTATAAATTATTTAAAAAGTATTGAGAAAATACTCAATTACCCCCGAACTATACCCGAAAGAGTTGTGATACACCTCAACTTCAAAGGGGTCTTATTACCTCCTTGAACTAATTAAAAGTGGAATTCTCACTCCCTTAGTGTCTATGTGGCACATACGTGGCACACACATATGTCTACGTGGACACTTCAGTGTGTTGTGCTACGTAAGCGCCACGTATGTGTCACATAGGCACTAAGGGGGTTAAAATTCCACTTTTAATTAGTTCGGGGGTAATAGAACCCTCTTGAAGTTGAGATGTGTCACATCTCTTTCGGGTATAGTTCGAAGGTAATTGGATATTATCTCAAAAGTATTTATCAAACAATTGTTCTATGAAAGGACAACAAGCGAAAATTTCACCATATAGAAACATAACATATAATGAACTTTTACCAAAAACAAAAAACACATAATGAACTTAAAATAATTGATAAAATTTTGAAGCAAGTGATCTACTTCAAAAACTAAAAACTGTTCACTAATTTTAAAACTAACTTTAAAGATCAATTTTCAAATTAATATAGTCCAAATTAGTTTGAAAATTGACCTAATGTTCTATTTATATATGTTATTGTCATGGTACCATATCTTACTATTAAAGACTTTTGTCTACCTTCCTATATATCATTTTCTGTCTGTCCTTTTAATAATAATCATTACCTTAACATCAATTATAATGGAATATGATATATATACCCCCAAAAAATACAATAAAAGAAAATAAGCTACACCAATTTGGATAGACGTGATATTTCGGGGGACTAGTAAAAAAGGTGTAATAACAAATAGGCATCATTGCTTGCTTTAGGTAATTTATATCTAGATTGACAATTATTTGTACTTTATTTATGTCACTTTTTCTAGATATTTTGTCCTTTACACTTATTAAAAAGAATGAGCAACTTGGAATCTTGAATCATGTTGTCACGGAGAGTGCTTGTTATCATTCACGTGATGTAGCGCCCAGCTCATTGGAGATATTATTTGCTCTACATCTAGATCTTTAAGATTTTAAAATACGTTATAAGAGTAAAAAAGCTCATTTATGTATAAATATATTCAGTATCTTTTCTATATTTTATCGATGTGAGACTCTTATCTTATGTTGGGGTATTACATACCCCCTCTTATTGACTTAGCGTCCTCACTGAGATTTGTCCACCGAATGAGATTTATCTAGACTCAAGATTTAGAGTCTTCGTTGAAGTTTGCCCCCATCGAATGAGACTTGCCTACTCAAGATTGAGGTTTGCCTCGCCTTACCCCCTCTTATGGACTCAGCATCCTCGTTAAGATTTGTCCCACCAAATGGAATTTGTCTAGACTCAGGATTGAGAGTCCTCGCTGAGGTTTGCCCCACCGAATGAGATTTTCCTAGACTCGAAATTGAGGTTTGTCCCGCATTATCGAGATTTACCTCAAGACTGACATAAGAGTGGCTTTGATATCATTTGTAAGGGCTCAACCCACTAGTAATATTGTCCGCTCTGGACCTAGATCCACACGGCGTTAAAGCGCATCACTAGCTAGAGTGAAAGACCTATTTACTTATATACCAACTGTTAAGAATTCGTGCCCTACTGATTTTCTTATTTTCGCCTAACTTTTCCTTATCGATGGAACGTGTTGCCTGACGTGTTCCACTGATGTGTTTCAAGGAAGCAGTAAACAGAAAGTAAAGAACACAATGATTTTTACGTGAAAAACACTCGGCTCAAAAAGTGTAAAAAACCACGACCTGCACCTCTACAGGATTTAACCCCAACTTCACTAAAAAACTTTGAGCCTCAACAACGACTGATTACAAAACTATTGTAACCAACAAATAGGAATTATAAACTCTAATTCCTATAACTCAACAACTAGGAATTATAAACTCTAATCCCTATAACTCAATAACTAGGAATTATAAACTCTAATTCCTAACTACACACACCTCCCAAGGTATGTGTTCCCAAATTCTCTGAGTTTTCCCAAACTTGAAGATTAGCTCCTAATTCAGTTTATAACACACTGAAACTAATATTACATGAATAGCTCAAACACAATGAACAACTCTAAAAATCAACGCTAAAACTCTTAGCTGGATTCTGTACTGAGGACCAGGTTCTTCAACGTGTTTCTTCAGTGATTGAGTAGCACTTCGTGAAGTCAATCTGTCGATTGAGCTTTGCTGCTTTTTTAAGTGCGTGAATTATTCTGGCTGCTGCATCTTCTATTTAAGCACAACTCTCCAAAGAGTCATTCTTTATTTCAAACTCCTACTTTAATTAGAACTCTCATTGCATAGAGTTCTACTTCAAGTGAGACTCCTTCTTCAATTCCAACTCTTGTCTCCTTAGTGTTGTAGTAAAACTCCAACTCTTTTGAATTCTTCAATTTTCAGAATCTTTCTCCTTCCACACATTGGACTCTTAAGGATATGCTTAGAAGTGAAACTCCTTATTCACATAGGACTCCTTTTTCAACTCAACTTGTTTTCCCTTATCATCAAGTGTTTGAATCAAATTCAACTTATTTCATTCATATTGTCATTCATCAAAACTTCAAGGTTCCAACAAATTTTCCCTTTTTTATGATGACAAACCTTTTGTCTTTGTGCATCAAACATCTTCACCTGTAGGCACTAAAGTTTAAAACACTAGAATGAAACAAGTTAGTCAATGGGTTATAAACATTGAATAACCCTCTTCATCTTCCCCTTTTGGCATCATCGAAAACCATTTCAATGCAATAATATACTAGTCAAAGTGATTTGTTATGCTATTCATGGCCACTAGAGCAATTACCAAAACAATCAGACAAAGACTTTAGCCAACATAGTAATGTATTAAAGAGATAAAAATATGAGTCAATTTAGCAAAGATAACTATTCCATTTAACTGTCAGAGCATGTTCCTCATTAAACCTAAGCTAGTACTGAATAAAGCAAAATAATTGAGCATTAAAAAAATACGGTATAAAAGTGGGACATGACTAAGGATACAAATAGTGAGGAGCTGATGAGGAAGGTGGAACAGGTGATATCAACTATGTCAATTGATGAATGACTTCAACATTTTCATCCCTCTATCAATCAAGGTCAAGCTTCAAAGCCATGAATGCAGTTTCTAGTTCAGATTTTTTTTTCTCAAATGAGTCTTAGCCCTCCTTATTGAAATGGGTAGAGCAACATGATTCATCTGTTCAAGAACATCTTTTTTTTTATATAAGTCAAACCTGATTTAGGACTGAGAAGCCCAAAAAAATTACCAATTAGGAACTAAAAGGGAAAGCATGGCCCTTTTCATTCTTTAAAAACATATGCTGCATGTGATTGATGATCAAACTTTGCAAATCCATTGTACACAACTGATATTTTGGTTGAGAAAGAAGAAGAAATTTCTGGTATAGGATTAACACACTTGTGCACATCCATTTGGAGAGAATCAAAGAAAGTTTGGTCAACAATTCATTAGCTTTATTAGACAATGAGAGGATGAAGTTTGTGGAATTGAACAGGTGTACTCAACTGTTTCAACTTAGACAGCCTATGCTTATGTCAGTGTAGAATATACCTGATAAGAAGAACTTTGTGGTCACAATTGCTTGCTTGTACCTATTTTTCGGCACAATCTAATACAAAATTAGGTTTAAAAAGTCAAAAATCTAAAATTGGGACACACAACTAAATGTACAGACTGAATAGAATAACTTTTTAGCTAATAAGATTAAAAAGAAAAATGATTATTCTAGTCAATCATTGAGGGGACTTCATGCAATTTTAATCATCCCCAAGTCTAACCTATTCCTTTCAAAATGTTCTCTACGTGATGCCTTTGGTGCTTTTCAATCAATTAAGTAACCCACATAGTCAACATTTTTATAGCCCCCAAGAGTGAAATTACTTTCATTTGAATACCATAGTCTCAAGCCATTGATTCCCATGAGATATCTTAAGATTCTTGTGAAAACACCAATTCTTATGAATTACCAACAAAATTATCATCAGCTTGTGTTGGTGTTACTGATGCATCAATTTCTTGATTTGTTGTTCCCCCTGTCAATATGCCCTCAGTCTATACAATAGTTGAACCAGATGGTACAACATGTTCCCCCTGTCAATATGTCCTCAGTTTGTACAACAGTTGAACCAAGTGGTACAACATGTTCCTGTGCATACACATCAGTTTCACAGTCATCCTTTTTTTTCATTTTTTTAAACCTCCCTTGCTTCCCCCTTACACGAGCACTACAAATCTGGTCATCTTTTAAATGATCCATTCCCTCTTTAAATGTGGTGAGTGAAAGAAACTTTATTTTTTTCTAGTCTTATGCCTTGAGAAAGCCTTATTCATGTATAAATTTTGCTTGCCTCCTTTCACTCTTACCTGCAAAACAAATTAGGGGTTAAATTTAGGCACCCAGACAAGCTTGGATCCTTTCTTATGAGTAAATGGATGAATCAAATTTCTTCTAGCCCATGGAGGCAATAGGTTACGTGACCTGTTTCTATGATCAGGTTTACTTATCCTTTTCTTGGTCTGAGATAATTTATTTGCCAGATTTAGACTGCTAGATCTGCTTTTGGCAGCAACTGAACATTCAATGATTGGATGTCCAAGGTTACCACAAATATAACATAAATCTTTAGGAACATCAAAATTTTTGTGGAATCCTAATCCTTCCTTTTTATTGTAATTTCTTTCCCCCAATTTGTGAACAATTCTTGAGGAGTTTGTCCACCTATTTGTCCTTTCAAGATCAAGTTTTAGTTTAGAAACTTCTTGACTTAACTTATTCATATTTTTAGTTAGATCATGACATTCTTGTTTGTATCTAACTAGCTCAAGTTCAGCATTTTCTTGATCTTTACTTATGGCCTTTTTTCCCTTTTCAGAGAGTGTTAATTTTAGGACTTCAAACTTAAGATCATTGTTTGAAGAATCAAGTTGCTCAACCTATTTCTTGAGAGTGCAATTTTCCTGTTCGACAATGTTCTTGCAAGCTTCTAAATCAATTAAATCAAATTTGATGCTTGCAAGACTATTGAACAGCTCATCCCTATCAGAAGTTGATTCTTGAAAGTTATGAATTAGTGCACTCATCAAAGAAATGAGTTTTGTTTTAGAAAACAAATGCAACTTTTCTTTAAGTTCAAGTATACTTACCTCAGAAGTATCATCTTCTTCCTCCAATTCTGAATCTCCAAGAGCCATAAGTGCTGCTTCATCAACTTCATCATCATCTGAGTCAAATCCCCAAGCTTCTACCATTGCATATTCTTTTCTTTTTTTGATTTTTTCTTTCAATTCTTTTTCAGCCCTTTCCTTTCTCCATTCTATTTCCCAGACAGGACAATCTTTGATATGATGATCAGTCTTACCACACTTGTAGCATCCATTTAGATTGTTATTTGACCATTTCTTACTATCTGTTCCCTTCTTCTTTTTGAAGAATTTGCTGAAGTTCTTAGCTATAAAGGCAACTTATTTTTTATCAAGTTTAATTTCTCCATCACTGTAAGATGCCTTCAGAGCTAAGGTATCCTCTGGGGCTTCTAGCACTTTAGTTCCATCAATTTCCATTTCATAAGTTCTTAAATTCCCCACTAATTCATCTAGGGTCATGCCTGCAAGATCCTTATTTGCTTTCCTGATTGCAGTCACCTTAATATTTCACTTTGATTTTGGTAATACCCTCAGTACCTTCTCGACTTGTTCTTCTTCAGATATAGCTTTTCCAAAGGAGGTTAGCTCATTTGTTAAGGCAGTAAGTCTTGTCATCATCTCATCCAAGATTTCATTCTCCTTCATCTTAAATGCCTCATACTCAGTGAAGAGAAGAGAAATTCTAAATTTTCTTACTTGAGATGTGCCTTCATGAGCATTTACTAGAGCATCCTAAATTTGCTTAGCAGTGGTGCATGTTGATACCCGGTTGTATTCAGCAGATCCTAATCCACAGACCAAAATGTTTTTGGCCTTAGAATTTTTCTTTAATGCCAATAAGTCATGAGGAGTGAATTCACTTCTTACTTTCTTGACCTGTTTCCCATCTTCTAACTTTATTGGAATAGTAGGACCATCAGTGATCCTATCCCATAACTCGTAGTCTTCCCCTTGAATGAATGTTTTCATCTTGACTTTCCACCAAATGAAGCGAGGATCATCAAAGAGTGGAGGTCTAATAGTGGATTGACCTTCATTGTGACTAGTAGGTGGTGCGGAATTCATTATATTAATCTTTGTCTTAGGTGTAATCCCTTTTTAAGACAACTTCGCTTTGATACCACTTGTTAAGAATTCGTGCCCTACTGATTTTCTTATTTTCGCCTAACTTTTGCTTATCGATGGAATGTGTTGCCTGACGTGTTCCACTGACGTGTTTCAAGGAAGCAGTAAACAGAAAGTAAAGAACACAATGATTTTTGTGTGGAAAACACCCGGCCCAAAAGGTGTAAAAAATACGACCTGCACCTCTACAGGATTTAACCCCAACTTCACTAAAAAACTTTGAGCCTCAACAACGACTGATTACAAAACTCTTGTAACCAATAAATAGGAATTATAAACTTTAATTCCTATAACTCAACAACTAGGAATTATAAACTCTAATCCCTATAACTCAATAACTAGGAATTATAAACTCTAATTCCTAACTACACACACACCTCCCAAGGTATGTGTTCCCAAAGTCTCTGAGTTTTTCCAAACTCGAAGATTAGCTCCTAATTAAGTTTATAACATACTGAAACTAATATTACATGAATAGCTCAAACACAATGAACAACTCTAAAAATCAACGCTAAAACTCTTAGCTGGATTCTGTACTGAGGACCAGGTTCTTCAACGTGTTTCTTCAGTGATTGAGTAGCAATTCGTGAAGTCAATCTGTCGATTGAGTTTTTCTGCTTTTTTAAGTGCGTGAATTATTCTGGCTGCTGCATCTTCTATTTAAGCACAACTCTCCAAAGAGTCATTCTTTATTTCAAACTCCTATTTTAATTAGAACTCTCATTGTATAGAGTTCTACTTCAAGTGAGACTCCTTCTTCAATTCCAACTCTTGTCTCCTTAGTGTTGTAGTAAAACTCCAACTCTTTTGAATTCTTCAATTTTCAGAATCTTTCTCCTTCCACACATTGGACTCTTAAGGATATGCTTAGAAGTGAAACTCCTTCTTCACATAGGACTCCTTTTTCAACTCAACTTGCTTTCCCTTATCATCAAGTGTTTGAATCAAATTCAACTTATTTCATTCATATTGTCATTCATCAAAACTTCAAGGTTTCAACACCAACATCTCTCATGTGTTTTGTTCGATGTAAAACTCTTTCTCATAAGTTGAAGCAATACACGTCAGTTCAATAACTTTTTATATGGACATAAAACCTTCAAATCATAAATTTGTTTCTGCGTTTACTATCTACTTCTCCAAATTACCTTGGGTGTAGACGTTGTAGAGGCAGTGGTGATTCTATAAGGGAAAATAGAGTCCGCGAACCCATGATCTTTTTGTAAGATACTAATAATATTATATTTTGACACTTACGCTATAAGAAAGTTAACTTTATTAAGTAATTTCTATAGATATGTGAATGTTAAGTGTTGAAAAGGTCTCGTAAACAATTTAATTTCTAGTCTTGCATGGAAATTAGTGGATATACTGTCACTTTTTTTGTTACTAATCATAATATTTTTATCATATAAGAAAGATAGATGTTCTTATCATGATCTAGTGCCATTTAATTACAAGTTGTAGCTCCTTTTACACCAAAAAAGAATTATTTGAAGTTACAACTTGTTCCATTTTCCTACATTTTCATTGTGATGTTTCTGTCCCAACCCAACCCACTCTGTGATTTGGACATTGATATTTCACACCTTTGGTTGGAAACAAGCTCATTTGACATAATCTATGTTAAAATTAGTTATTTTAAAATTGTTATTTCATCTTTAATGTGGGATAAAAATAAATTATAATTCAGGGATAAGTTATCCTAGGATATTATTTCAACCAAATATGGAATAAACACATTCTAAAATTAATTTTGAGATTAGTTATTCCTTATCTCTCGTGCCAAACGACCTAGAGTTATTAAAAAAAAAAAAAAATCCTAGTCCCACTTTTATTTTAGGTGTCATTTGTTAATTTGAAGATTTACAATTAAAATTTTTGAAAACTCCCTTTATTGGAGTTGTTTTATGACATACTTTTTGTGCAGACTGTTGTGTCATTTTAGTGATTTTTAGGTCCTCGTGAAGCTGAAATATTACCGTTTCTATAAAGGGACGAAACTAGGTGGTGCAAGGGGATTTAATCAAAAATTACACAATTTATATAAGATCAATTTATTTATAGAAAAATAAATAAGTTTTAAATCCCCTTATCAAAAGTTCTGGTTGCGGCCAGATTTCTACATTATGATCACTATTTGACCAACTTCACCTAAGTTCCAATATCTACTCTGAAAAAAAAAAATTCTAAATTCCTCTTCACAATATCTTTAAGCAATTATTTGAAATTTATCAAATTGTGCCACTTGTAGATGACAAGAACTCCTATATTAGGAGTGGGAAATCATGATGATGGGGCATGGACCAAATGGATAGAGATATATGGTGTGTTTGGTACGATGGAAAATATTTTTCATGGAAAATATTTTCCTCGAAAAAGTTTTCTTGGAAAATAAGTTGATTTTCTACTTATTTTCTCATGTTTGATTGGTAAGTGGAAAATATTTTTTGAAAAATATTTTCTGGTGTTTGGTTGGTTAGTGGAAAATATTTTTTATATTTTCTAGTGTTTGATTGTTGAGTGAAAAAATATTTTTTAGAAAATACTACTAACTGTTAACTAGTATATCAGTGCCTCTAGCAACTCAACAATTTATAAGAACTAATTTAAGCATAACAAATAATATCAATATCGAATACTAAAATATTACAATAACTAAATTTAATCAACTACTAATTAGCAAATATAGGAGACATTTTTCAACATTTTGTTAGGACAATCTCAAGATGCTACAATCAGTAGAAACACAGCGGAACGACAAGCTTATTCAATCTTGTGAAAGAAGCTACATCGATGACAAAATGAAATATGCAATTAGCAAAAGTAACATAAGTAAGTCTTCCTCTATGCATATGGAAATTACAATACATTCAACGAATATTGTAAAAGGAAAAAATTTGGGCTTCACTATTTTTTATTTCAAGCAGTGAAAATGAAGCAAAACACAGTGAAAAATATTTTCGAGTAATGTGAATTTTTTGAAAAATGTGAATATGAGTGTTGTTGGGGTGGGGAAGAGGGGCGGGGAGGGAACATAAGTCGCATTTATCATTTTTCGAAAAATAACTTTCCTTGACCCATGAGGAAAGTCATTTTCCCTCGAATGAAGAAAAATGAATTGTTATGGAAAATATTTTCCCAACATTTAACTACAACCAAACAATGAAAAATAAAAAAATATTTTCCAGAAAACATTTTCCATCATACCAAACACACATATATTTTTTTTGGGGGGGGGGGGGGAAGAATTGACAAATAGTTATTTTCTGTCTCGTAACTAAGAAATTATTATTATCTGGAATTTCAAATTTTGATATTTGTAGTTAACATATTTCTTTGATAATATGTCGTTAGATATACATGATTACTGCTAAAAAATTGTCCATCGCTAATATTTTTTTCTTTTGATGTCCTTTCGTAGTTAAATTCTTAATAATTGCATTTTCTTAATATTCATTTCATTGTGTCTCGGTGCTCTTTTTCAGAATTAAAAAAGAATTTACTAATAGTACCAATGATATGTGTTATATGATCTAGTGCAAATCATAACATACATTAAATTATCAATTATCAAGTAGTTTCAGAAGAGAAAATGATCAAAAAATTTCAACCTTTAACCCAAATTTCAACTACACACTTATACTTTGCGGGGGTCCTATAACCCTCTTGGACTATTTAAAAATGATATTATCACCTCCCTAAATACTTACGTGGCATAGCGAGTGTATCTCACTCTCCTTGAGAGAGTGAGCACCGAAAATAAAAATAAAAATTTTATTTTCACAGTTCTTTTATATATATATATGTATTTTTTATTTTTTTCTTTATTTGCTTTATTCCTTATCCTCTCCTTCTCTCCATTTTCATATTCTTTCACCATCTTCATCTTCCTCTTTCACATCTCCATCTTCATTTTTTTTATCTCTATTTTCATTTATACTGCAAATTCAATACTTTTCTCACCATTAATTTTTTAAATATCATTTTTAGACCCACTAATTTTTTCTTTTCGTGAAGAAGGATAAATAATACCAAGTGTTTCCGTCGGAATGGCTTCACAACCGCAAATAAATCTTTTTCGGTCACCGAATCAGTTTCAAAATAAACATACCAGCGATATTCACCAACCCCATAACAATTACACACATATTCATCTCACAATTCTCTGAAATTTGAAAAGATTAAAGTTGTCATTGAAGTAATTTTTGATAAAAAGTGAAAATTAGTTCAAAAATTTATGTCTCATGAGGATTTTGGATCGAGTGAAACGATTTCAAACCATGAAATCAATATTATATCTCAAAATCAATATTCATATTTAAGCTTTTTTTGCACTGTTTCAACATTAAGATTGATTTTTGAGTTACGAGTTTCTTGATTTTGTCTGTTTTAGTGTCAAGATTGAATTTTGAGTTGTGGGGTTTGTTGAAATTGTTTGTTTTAGCATCAAGGATAAATTTTGAGTTGTGGCATCTTTTGGATTTATCAACAATGATGAGACAAATGTTGGAGAATTATCGAAGAAAATGGGAGAAGGTGATTTTGTGAGGGATAGTTAGTTGTTTGGGTGAAATTTTATTGAGGGTTAATTGAAGGTAGATGAAGTCATCATCTTCTTCTGAATCTTCATGTAAGAATGAATTGAAGTACATGCCGCAAATGCCCTTTTAGATTTTTATGCTAAATGTGAGAATATGATAGAGGCAAATAATTTTTTGATGAGTTGGATGATGATAATGTAGTGTCTTGGACATCTTTTATTGTAGGTTTGGCTGGCAATGGTTTTGATTCTATGGATTGAAGATAAAAATTAAAAATGGTTTTGATTCCATGGATTGAAGTAGGATAAAAATTAAAAAATAATAAAAATGATTAAACAATAAGAAAAAAATAGGATAAAAATATATTATGTGGCATAAGCTGATAGGCATGTCCAGCTCACTCACTTGTACAGATCTGAGGATGAGTTTTTAAACGGGCATATATTCCATTTTTAAATAGTTCAGGGGGTTCATAAGACCCCCGCAAAGTACAAGTGTGTAATTAAAATTTGGGGCATAGGTTGAGGGGGCTTTTGGCCATTTTCTTAGTTATAGAATAAAATGAAAGATTATTTTATTCTATGTTTGGTTGGAGGTATTTGTTGGACAATAAAATTACAAGGTCGAAAAATAAATAATTCGAGACAAGAAAATATTGCAACAATCGATTTTATTGATTTCAATAAGTGAGTGCTACAATCTCTATGAATCCTCTGGTTCGCCTTTTCGAATATAAATTCAAGGGCTTGAAGCTTAACCTTGAATTTGAACTTGATTTGTTGGACTTGAGGGACTTGATCTTGACTTGTACTTGAATTCAAGGGCTTTTGAGCTTCTTCTTGAATATTGCGGTCTTGATCTTGAATCTTGATGAACTTGATTTGAATGCCTGAGCTTTTTAGAGAAATTATGGTGTTGGATCCACGAGCTTTCTCTTGCTACTTGTTAGAATTCTGGAGGGGTCTCTCTTCTGAATTATGAGACCCCTATTTATAATTGTAGGAAAGGAAGAGTCATGATGAATATGGACTTCCTTTGACCAATCAGATTTAAGTGATGTGGCGCCTTTTATGGGCTTTTATTTCATGGGCCTGCTGCATCAGTTTAACATGTGGCACGGTCCTATTGGCTGCTTCACTTGACTTGGCATGCCACGTCATTTGACACGTGACGCTTATTTGGGCCTCTAGAATATGACAATATTCTTGGGCTTAGCAAAATGGGCTCATTATTTATAGCCCAAATTAATGGGCTAGCCCAATAAAAATTGGACTTTAATTAAACTCATATATGTTTGGACTTAAATAATTAATCTAATTATATTAATCCACAATTCTTATTTAGGACTAATGTATTTTGAATTTAATATAATCCGAATTTTTTACGGATTTAAATTTAATAAAATTACATCGCCTAAAAATGCCCCCTATTTCAAGACTTGTCGAGACATTTAATATTTTGGAGACTAGCCTTGAAGTATGATTATTTAAACACAACGATCCTCATACCTATGAATATCACATTCAAAAATTTAAAGCCGAACCATATTGATATTGCCTCTCAAAACTCTCTCATTATTTCCATGAATCTCTACACTTAAGACCCATTGGTGAAGCATGATATTCAATTTCAAACAGATTTTGGAAGACTTTTTTGTCGCCTTACTTAATCAGGAATAAAAATCTTCCGATTTGAACTTAGATTGGAGAAGAAAACAACCTCCAATTTAACTTTATATGGGAGAAGGAAACAACTTCCAATTTGGCTTTGTATGGGAGAAGGAAACAACCTCCGATTTGAATTTGTATGGAAGAAGGAAATTAACCTCCAATTTAAATTTGTATGGGAGAAGGAAATTACCACCAATTTGAATTTGTATGGAAAAAGAAAACAATCTTCAATTTGAATTTAGAGATGGAAATTATTTCAATCTAAATTTATATTAGAGAAGGAAACAATCTCCAATTTGAATTTGGAGATGGAAATTATTCCAATCTGAATTTATATTGGAGAAGGAAACATCCATCCTACAACTCTATAAAAGGAGTTAGTTTCTCCACTTTTTCAATATCAATTTTGGAGTTTTCAAACCATCAACAATATTGAGGTAATTTCTTTTCCTCCTACTTTTCTCTTATTTTCGTCACTTTTTTCTCAACACAGCATGTTAGTGGTAGAAATTCATATCTAATTGTAGGAATATCGAAATCATGAACCGTTTGATATTATAGAAACTAGACTTTGATATATAATATATCCAAAATGCAGTTTCAAATTCCTTCAATATAATTCTCGATAATTTTTTTAAGTTAGCCCTGAATTTTATCATGCTGAAAATTTTAGATTTGCGCGTCTTTACTAAGCCCTTCATATCTTGAAGTAGGAAGGATGAAATCACAAACCGCTTGATTCTTGTGAAATTATACACAAAGATATATAACATATCCAAAATTCATAATTTAATATAATTGAGATATTTTCAGGTGTTATCCCGAAATCAACATTGAGTTTTGATGCATCAACAATTTCAGATTTACGCGACATCACCAAAAAATTTATATCTCAATGTGAGAGTATTGAAATTATGATCCGCTTGATCCTATAGATGCCGGAAACATGCATGTATAACATATCAAAAATGTGGATTTTAAAACCTTTTTTATTATTCTAGATGATTTTTTTGAAATCCATCTTGACAGAGGATTCCAGATTTGCATTGCCTCACCAAATAATTTATTTCTTGATATGGGACCATCACCACCAAAGGGCATTTTTATTTCCTCAAACCAGATTTTGAGGGCTTTATTCTAATCAAGGCATCTTGTCTCAATCCAAGTTGGTGATATACAACTTTTAAGATCACAATGCTTTGATAGGTAACGTCCTTTCTATTTGTGTTTTTGCTTTCTTTCTTGTTTCTTCTCTTTTTTTTTTTAAGAATTGAAACAGATAGTAATATGCAACAATCGGCTTAGGGTGCAAGAGTTTAACTTCGCCTCCATCACCTTAAGTCCGACCAATTTTACTTGAAGACAGTGGACATCGGCTTAAGGTGTGAGAGTTTAACTTTTCCTCCGTCACTTTAAGTCCGACCAGTTTTACTTGAAGACGATGGACATTGGCTTAAGGTGCGAGAGTTTAACTTTGCCTCCGTTACCTTAAGTTCGAACAATTTTACTTGAAGATGGTGGACATCGGCTTAAGGTGCGAGAGTTCAACTTCGCCTCCGTCACCTTAAGTCCGATCAATTTTACTTAAAGACAATGGACATTGGATTAAGGTGCGAGAGTTTTAACTTCGCCTCCGTCACCTTAAGTCCGACCAATTTTACTTGAAGACGGTAGACATCGGCTTAAGGTGTGAGAGTTTAACTTCGCCTCTGTCACCTTAAGTCTGACCAATTTTACTTGAAGATGGTGGACATCGGCTTAAGGTACGAGAGTTTAACTTCGACTCCGTCACCTTAAGTCCGACCAATTTTACTTGAAGATGGTGCAGTGATTTTATTTAAGTATAGGCCCTTTTCAATGTTCAGCTTAAGGTGCAAAGGGACAAATCTTGTCCACCTTAAGGCATGAAAATTGCGATATCCTTTTAAGGATAAATCTGTGAGAGGCCAGCTTAAGGTGCAAAGGGACAAATTTTGTCCACCTTAAGATATGAAAATTTTGAGATCCTTTTAAGGATAAACCTATTAGAGGCCAGCTTAAAGTGCAAAGGGATAAATTTTGTCCACCTTAAGGCATGAAAATTTTGATATCCTTTAAGGATAAACCCGT